>NW_027226865.1:0-19707 GCF_037783145.1 Equus przewalskii
CCACGTATTGCTAGCTGGAAGCAAGATGCTGTGGGGCCCAACTCGCCCTTTGGAAAGAAGCCTGCACGTTGTGCCTTTCAGCTCTAGGGCAATGTAGCACACCCAGAGCAGAAGTCCTACTTCAGCCAGATCAGGCCTGCAAAGAAACTGCGTTTCACAGGCCTTTGGAAGAGATGTTCCCGGTAGGCTGTAAGAGCACTGTGCAGAGCGAGTTGTTTCTTAGCTTCCCAAAGAGCTGGAAGCAAGATGCTGTGGGGCCCAACTCGCCCTTTGGAAAGAAGCCTGCACGTTGTGCCTTTCAGCTCTAGGGCAATGTAGCACACCCAGAGCAGAAGTCCTACTTCAGCCAGATCAGGCCTGCAAAGAAACTGCGTTTCACAGGCCTTTGGAAGAGATGTTCCCAGTAGGCTGTAAGAGCACTGTGCAGAGCGAGTTGTTTCTTAGCTTCCCAAAGAGCTGGAAGCAAGATGCTGTGGGGCCCAACTCGCCCTTTGGAAAGAAGCCTGCACGTTGTGCCTTTCAGCTCTAGGGCAATGTAGCACACCCAGAGCAGAAGTCCTACTTCAGCCAGATCAGGCCTGCAAAGAAACTGCGTTTCACAGGCCTTTGGAAGAGATGTTCCCGGTAGGCTGTAAGAGCACTGTGCAGAGCGAGTTGTTTCTTAGCTTCCCAAAGAGCTGGAAGCAAGATGCTGTGGGGCCCAACTCGCCCTTTGGAAAGAAGCCTGCACGTTGTGCCTTTCAGCTCTAGGGCAATGTAGCACACCCAGAGCAGAAGTCCTACTTCAGCCAGATCAGGCCTGCAAAGAAACTGCGTTTCACAGGCCTTTGGAAGAGATGTTCCCGGTAGGCTGTAAGAGCACTGTGCAGAGCGAGTTGTTTCTTAGCTTCCCAAAGAGCTGGAAGCAAGATGCTGTGGGGCCCAACTCGCCCTTTGGAAAGAAGCCTGCACGTTGTGCCTTTCAGCTCTAGGGCAATGTAGCACACCCAGAGCAGAAGTCCTACTTCAGCCAGATCAGGCCTGCAAAGAAACTGCGTTTCACAGGCCTTTGGAAGAGATGTTCCCGGTAGGCTGTAAGAGCACTGTGCAGAGCGAGTTGTTTCTTAGCTTCCCAAAGAGCTGGAAGCAAGATGCTGTGGGGCCCAACTCGCCCTTTGGAAAGAAGCCTGCACGTTGTGCCTTTCAGCTCTAGGGCAATGTAGCACACCCAGAGCAGAAGTCCTACTTCAGCCAGATCAGGCCTGCAAAGAAACTGCGTTTCACAGGCCTTTGGAAGAGATGTTCCCGGTAGGCTGTAAGAGCACTGTGCAGAGCGAGTTGTTTCTTAGCTTCCCAAAGAGCTGGAAGCAAGATGCTGTGGGGCCCAACTCGCCCTTTGGAAAGAAGCCTGCACGTTGTGCCTTTCAGCTCTAGGGCAATGTAGCACACCCAGAGCAGAAGTCCTACTTCAGCCAGATCAGGCCTGCAAAGAAACTGCGTTTCACAGGCCTTTGGAAGAGATGTTCCCGGTAGGCTGTAAGAGCACTGTGCAGAGCGAGTTGTTTCTTAGCTTCCCAAAGAGCTGGAAGCAAGATGCTGTGGGGCCCAACTCGCCCTTTGGAAAGAAGCCTGCACGTTGTGCCTTTCAGCTCTAGGGCAATGTAGCACACCCAGAGCAGAAGTCCTACTTCAGCCAGATCAGGCCTGCAAAGAAACTGCGTTTCACAGGCCTTTGGAAGAGATGTTCCCGGTAGGCTGTAAGAGCACTGTGCAGAGCGAGTTGTTTCTTAGCTTCCCAAAGAGCTGGAAGCAAGATGCTGTGGGGCCCAACTCGCCCTTTGGAAAGAAGCCTGCACGTTGTGCCTTTCAGCTCTAGGGCAATGTAGCACACCCAGAGCAGAAGTCCTACTTCAGCCAGATCAGGCCTGCAAAGAAACTGCGTTTCACAGGCCTTTGGAAGAGATGTTCCCGGTAGGCTGTAAGAGCACTGTGCAGAGCGAGTTGTTTCTTAGCTTCCCAAAGAGCTGGAAGCAAGATGCTGTGGGGCCCAACTCGCCCTTTGGAAAGAAGCCTGCACGTTGTGCCTTTCAGCTCTAGGGCAAAGTAGCACACCCAGAGCAGAAGTCCTACTTCAGCCAGATCAGGCCTGCAAAGAAACTGCGTTTCACAGGCCTTTGGAAGAGATGTTCCCGGTAGGCTGTAAGAGCACTGTGCAGAGCGAGTTGTTTCTTAGCTTCCCAAAGAGCTGGAAGCAAGATGCTGTGGGGCCCAACTCGCCCTTTGGAAAGAAGCCTGCACGTTGTGCCTTTCAGCTCTAGGGCAAAGTAGCACACCCAGAGCAGAAGTCCTACTTCAGCCAGATCAGGCCTGCAAAGAAACTGCGTTTCACAGGCCTTTGGAAGAGATGTTCCCGGTAGGCTGTAAGAGCACTGTGCAGAGCGAGTTGTTTCTTAGCTTCCCAAAGAGCTGGAAGCAAGATGCTGTGGGGCCCAACTCGCCCTTTGGAAAGAAGCCTGCACGTTGTGCCTTTCAGCTCTAGGGCAAAGTAGCACACCCAGAGCAGAAGTCCTACTTCAGCCAGATCAGGCCTGCAAAGAAACTGCGTTTCACAGGCCTTTGGAAGAGATGTTCCCGGTAGGCTGTAAGAGCACTGTGCAGAGCGAGTTGTTTCTTAGCTTCCCAAAGAGCTGGAAGCAAGATGCTGTGGGGCCCAACTCGCCCTTTGGAAAGAAGCCTGCACGTTGTGCCTTTCAGCTCTAGGGCAATGTAGCACACCCAGAGCAGAAGTCCTACTTCAGCCAGATCAGGCCTGCAAAGAAACTGCGTTTCACAGGCCTTTGGAAGAGATGTTCCCGGTAGGCTGTAAGAGCACTGTGCAGAGCGAGTTGTTTCTTAGCTTCCCAAAGAGCTGGAAGCAAGATGCTGTGGGGCCCAACTCGCCCTTTGGAAAGAAGCCTGCACGTTGTGCCTTTCAGCTCTAGGGCAATGTAGCACACCCAGAGCAGAAGTCCTACTTCAGCCAGATCAGGCCTGCAAAGAAACTGCGTTTCACAGGCCTTTGGAAGAGATGTTCCCAGTAGGCTGTAAGAGCACTGTGCAGAGCGAGTTGTTTCTTAGCTTCCCAAAGAGCTGGAAGCAAGATGCTGTGGGGCCCAACTCGCCCTTTGGAAAGAAGCCTGCACGTTGTGCCTTTCAGCTCTAGGGCAATGTAGCACACCCAGAGCAGAAGTCCTACTTCAGCCAGATCAGGCCTGCAAAGAAACTGCGTTTCACAGGCCTTTGGAAGAGATGTTCCCGGTAGGCTGTAAGAGCACTGTGCAGAGCGAGTTGTTTCTTAGCTTCCCAAAGAGCTGGAAGCAAGATGCTGTGGGGCCCAACTCGCCCTTTGGAAAGAAGCCTGCACGTTGTGCCTTTCAGCTCTAGGGCAATGTAGCACACCCAGAGCAGAAGTCCTACTTCAGCCAGATCAGGCCTGCAAAGAAACTGCGTTTCACAGGCCTTTGGAAGAGATGTTCCCGGTAGGCTGTAAGAGCACTGTGCAGAGCGAGTTGTTTCTTAGCTTCCCAAAGAGCTGGAAGCAAGATGCTGTGGGGCCCAACTCGCCCTTTGGAAAGAAGCCTGCACGTTGTGCCTTTCAGCTCTAGGGCAAAGTAGCACACCCAGAGCAGAAGTCCTACTTCAGCCAGATCAGGCCTGCAAAGAAACTGCGTTTCACAGGCCTTTGGAAGAGATGTTCCCGGTAGGCTGTAAGAGCACTGTGCAGAGCGAGTTGTTTCTTAGCTTCCCAAAGAGCTGGAAGCAAGATGCTGTGGGGCCCAACTCGCCCTTTGGAAAGAAGCCTGCACGTTGTGCCTTTCAGCTCTAGGGCAATGTAGCACACCCAGAGCAGAAGTCCTACTTCAGCCAGATCAGGCCTGCAAAGAAACTGCGTTTCACAGGCCTTTGGAAGAGATGTTCCCGGTAGGCTGCAAGAGCACTGTGCAGAGCGAGTTGTTTCTTAGCTTCCCAAAGAGCTGGAAGCAAGATCCTGTAGGGCCCAACTCGCCCTTTGGAAAGAAGCCTGCACGTTGTGCCTTTCAGCTCTAGGGCAATGTAGCACACCCAGAGCAGAAGTCCTACTTCAGCCAGATCTGGCCTGCAAAGAAACTGCGTTTCGCAGGCCTTTGGAGGAGATGTTCCCGTTAGGCTGTAAGAGCACTAGGCAGAGCGAGTTGTTTCTTAGCTTCCCAAAGAGCTGGAAGCAAGATGCTGTGGGGCCCAACTCGCCCTTTGGAAAGAAGCCTGCACGTTGTGCCTTTCAGCTCTAGGGCAATGTAGCACACCCAGAGCAGAAGTCCTACTTCAGCCAGATCAGGCCTGCAAAGAAACTGCGTAACAGGCCTTTGGAAGAGATGTTCCCGGTAGTCTGTAAGAGCACTGTGCAGAGCGAGTTGTTTCTTAGCTTCCCAAAGAGCTGGAAGCACGATGCTGTGGGGCCCAACTCGCCCTTTGGAAAGAAGCCTGCACGTTGTGCCTTTCAGCTCTAGGGCAATGTAGCACACCCAGAGCAGAAGTCCTACTTCAGCCAGATCAGGCCTGTAAAGAAACTGTGTTTCACAGGCCTTTGGAAGAGATGTTCCCGGTAGGCTGTAAGAGCACTGTGCAGAGCGAGTTGTTTCTTAGCTTCCCAAAGAGCTGGAAGCAAGATGTTTTGGGGCCCAACTCGCCCTTTGGAAAGAAGCCTGCACGTTGTGCCTTTCAGCTCTAGGGCAATGTAGCACACCCAGAGCAGAAGTCCTACTTCTGCCAGATCAGGCCTGCAAAGAAACTGCGTTTCACAGGCCTTTGGACGAGATGTTCCCGGTAGGCTGTAAGAGCACTGTGCAGAGCGAGTTGTTTCTTAGCTTCCCAAAGAGCTGGAAGCAAGATGCTGTGGGGCCCAACTCGCCCTTTGGAAAGAAGCCTGCACGTTGTGCCTTTCAGCTCTAGGGCAATGTAGCACACCCAGAGCAGAAGTCCTACTTCAGCCAGATCAGGCCTGCAAAGAAACTGCGTTTCACAGGCCTTTGGAAGAGATGTTCCCGGTAAGCTGCAAGAGCACTGTGCAGAGCGAGTTGTTTCTTAGCTTCCCAAAGAGCTGGAAGCAAGATCCTGTAGGGCCCAACTCGCCCTTTGGAAAGAAGCCTGCACGTTCTGCCTTTCAGCTCTAGGGCAATGTAGCACACCCAGAGCAGAAGTCCTACTTCAGCCAGATCTGGCCTGCAAAGAAACTGCGTTTCACAGGCCTTTGGAGGAGATGTTCCCGGTAGGCTGTAAGAGCACTGTGCAGAGCGAGTTGTTTCTTAGCTTCCCAAAGAGCTGGAAGCAAGATGCTGTGGGGCCCAACTCGCCCTTTGGAAAGAAGCCTGCACGTTGTGCCTTTCAGCTCTAGGGCAAAGTAGCACACCCAGAGCAGAAGTCCTACTTCAGCCAGATCAGGCCTGCAAAGAAACTGCGTTTCACAGGCCTTTGGAAGAGATGTTCCCGGTAGGCTGTAAGAGCACTGTGCAGAGCGAGTTGTTTCTTAGCTTCCCAAAGAGCTGGAAGCAAGATGCTGTGGGGCCCAACTCGCCCTTTGGAAAGAAGCCTGCACGTTGTGCCTTTCAGCTCTAGGGCAAAGTAGCACACCCAGAGCAGAAGTCCTACTTCAGCCAGATCAGGCCTGCAAAGAAACTGCGTTTCACAGGCCTTTGGAAGAGATGTTCCCGGTAGGCTGTAAGAGCACTGTGCAGAGCGAGTTGTTTCTTAGCTTCCCAAAGAGCTGGAAGCAAGATGCTGTGGGGCCCAACTCGCCCTTTGGAAAGAAGCCTGCACGTTGTGCCTTTCAGCTCTAGGGCAAAGTAGCACACCCAGAGCAGAAGTCCTACTTCAGCCAGATCAGGCCTGCAAAGAAACTGCGTTTCACAGGCCTTTGGAAGAGATGTTCCCGGTAGGCTGTAAGAGCACTGTGCAGAGCGAGTTGTTTCTTAGCTTCCCAAAGAGCTGGAAGCAAGATGCTGTGGGGCCCAACTCGCCCTTTGGAAAGAAGCCTGCACGTTGTGCCTTTCAGCTCTAGGGCAAAGTAGCACACCCAGAGCAGAAGTCCTACTTCAGCCAGATCAGGCCTGCAAAGAAACTGCGTTTCACAGGCCTTTGGAAGAGATGTTCCCGGTAGGCTGTAAGAGCACTGTGCAGAGCGAGTTGTTTCTTAGCTTCCCAAAGAGCTGGAAGCAAGATGCTGTGGGGCCCAACTCGCCCTTTGGAAAGAAGCCTGCACGTTGTGCCTTTCAGCTCTAGGGCAATGTAGCACACCCAGAGCAGAAGTCCTACTTCAGCCAGATCAGGCCTGCAAAGAAACTGCGTTTCACAGGCCTTTGGAAGAGATGTTCCCGGTAGGCTGTAAGAGCACTGTGCAGAGCGAGTTGTTTCTTAGCTTCCCAAAGAGCTGGAAGCAAGATGCTGTGGGGCCCAACTCGCCCTTTGGAAAGAAGCCTGCACGTTGTGCCTTTCAGCTCTAGGGCAAAGTAGCACACCCAGAGCAGAAGTCCTACTTCAGCCAGATCAGGCCTGCAAAGAAACTGCGTTTCACAGGCCTTTGGAAGAGATGTTCCCGGTAGGCTGTAAGAGCACTGTGCAGAGCGAGTTGTTTCTTAGCTTCCCAAAGAGCTGGAAGCAAGATGCTGTGGGGCCCAACTCGCCCTTTGGAAAGAAGCCTGCACGTTGTGCCTTTCAGCTCTAGGGCAAAGTAGCACACCCAGAGCAGAAGTCCTACTTCAGCCAGATCAGGCCTGCAAAGAAACTGCGTTTCACAGGCCTTTGGAAGAGATGTTCCCGGTAGGCTGTAAGAGCACTGTGCAGAGCGAGTTGTTTCTTAGCTTCCCAAAGAGCTGGAAGCAAGATGCTGTGGGGCCCAACTCGCCCTTTGGAAAGAAGCCTGCACGTTGTGCCTTTCAGCTCTAGGGCAATGTAGCACACCCAGAGCAGAAGTCCTACTTCAGCCAGATCAGGCCTGCAAAGAAACTGCGTTTCACAGGCCTTTGGAAGAGATGTTCCCGGTAGGCTGTAAGAGCACTGTGCAGAGCGAGTTGTTTCTTAGCTTCCCAAAGAGCTGGAAGCAAGATGCTGTGGGGCCCAACTCGCCCTTTGGAAAGAAGCCTGCACGTTGTGCCTTTCAGCTCTAGGGCAATGTAGCACACCCAGAGCAGAAGTCCTACTTCAGCCAGATCAGGCCTGCAAAGAAACTGCGTTTCACAGGCCTTTGGAAGAGATGTTCCCGGTAGGCTGTAAGAGCACTGTGCAGAGCGAGTTGTTTCTTAGCTTCCCAAAGAGCTGGAAGCAAGATGCTGTGGGGCCCAACTCGCCCTTTGGAAAGAAGCCTGCACGTTGTGCCTTTCAGCTCTAGGGCAATGTAGCACACCCAGAGCAGAAGTCCTACTTCAGCCAGATCAGGCCTGCAAAGAAACTGCGTTTCACAGGCCTTTGGAAGAGATGTTCCCGGTAGGCTGTAAGAGCACTGTGCAGAGCGAGTTGTTTCTTAGCTTCCCAAAGAGCTGGAAGCAAGATGCTGTGGGGCCCAACTCGCCCTTTGGAAAGAAGCCTGCACGTTGTGCCTTTCAGCTCTAGGGCAATGTAGCACACCCAGAGCAGAAGTCCTACTTCAGCCAGATCAGGCCTGCAAAGAAACTGCGTTTCACAGGCCTTTGGAAGAGATGTTCCCGGTAGGCTGTAAGAGCACTGTGCAGAGCGAGTTGTTTCTTAGCTTCCCAAAGAGCTGGAAGCAAGATGCTGTGGGGCCCAACTCGCCCTTTGGAAAGAAGCCTGCACGTTGTGCCTTTCAGCTCTAGGGCAATGTAGCACACCCAGAGCAGAAGTCCTACTTCAGCCAGATCAGGCCTGCAAAGAAACTGCGTTTCACAGGCCTTTGGAAGAGATGTTCCCGGTAGGCTGTAAGAGCACTGTGCAGAGCGAGTTGTTTCTTAGCTTCCCAAAGAGCTGGAAGCAAGATGCTGTGGGGCCCAACTCGCCCTTTGGAAAGAAGCCTGCACGTTGTGCCTTTCAGCTCTAGGGCAATGTAGCACACCCAGAGCAGAAGTCCTACTTCAGCCAGATCAGGCCTGCAAAGAAACTGCGTTTCACAGGCCTTTGGAAGAGATGTTCCCGGTAGGCTGTAAGAGCACTGTGCAGAGCGAGTTGTTTCTTAGCTTCCCAAAGAGCTGGAAGCAAGATGCTGTGGGGCCCAACTCGCCCTTTGGAAAGAAGCCTGCACGTTGTGCCTTTCAGCTCTAGGGCAATGTAGCACACCCAGAGCAGAAGTCCTACTTCAGCCAGATCAGGCCTGCAAAGAAACTGCGTTTCACAGGCCTTTGGAAGAGATGTTCCCGGTAGGCTGTAAGAGCACTGTGCAGAGCGAGTTGTTTCTTAGCTTCCCAAAGAGCTGGAAGCAAGATGCTGTGGGGCCCAACTCGCCCTTTGGAAAGAAGCCTGCACGTTGTGCCTTTCAGCTCTAGGGCAAAGTAGCACACCCAGAGCAGAAGTCCTACTTCAGCCAGATCAGGCCTGCAAAGAAACTGCGTTTCACAGGCCTTTGGAAGAGATGTTCCCGGTAGGCTGTAAGAGCACTGTGCAGAGCGAGTTGTTTCTTAGCTTCCCAAAGAGCTGGAAGCAAGATGCTGTGGGGCCCAACTCGCCCTTTGGAAAGAAGCCTGCACGTTGTGCCTTTCAGCTCTAGGGCAATGTAGCACACCCAGAGCAGAAGTCCTACTTCAGCCAGATCAGGCCTGCAAAGAAACTGCGTTTCACAGGCCTTTGGAAGAGATGTTCCCGGTAGGCTGTAAGAGCACTGTGCAGAGCGAGTTGTTTCTTAGCTTCCCAAAGAGCTGGAAGCAAGATGCTGTGGGGCCCAACTCGCCCTTTGGAAAGAAGCCTGCACGTTGTGCCTTTCAGCTCTAGGGCAATGTAGCACACCCAGAGCAGAAGTCCTACTTCAGCCAGATCAGGCCTGCAAAGAAACTGCGTTTCACAGGCCTTTGGAAGAGATGTTCCCGGTAGGCTGTAAGAGCACTGTGCAGAGCGAGTTGTTTCTTAGCTTCCCAAAGAGCTGGAAGCAAGATGCTGTGGGGCCCAACTCGCCCTTTGGAAAGAAGCCTGCACGTTGTGCCTTTCAGCTCTAGGGCAATGTAGCACACCCAGAGCAGAAGTCCTACTTCAGCCAGATCAGGCCTGCAAAGAAACTGCGTTTCACAGGCCTTTGGAAGAGATGTTCCCGGTAGGCTGTAAGAGCACTGTGCAGAGCGAGTTGTTTCTTAGCTTCCCAAAGAGCTGGAAGCAAGATGCTGTGGGGCCCAACTCGCCCTTTGGAAAGAAGCCTGCACGTTGTGCCTTTCAGCTCTAGGGCAATGTAGCACACCCAGAGCAGAAGTCCTACTTCAGCCAGATCAGGCCTGCAAAGAAACTGCGTTTCACAGGCCTTTGGAAGAGATGTTCCCGGTAGGCTGTAAGAGCACTGTGCAGAGCGAGTTGTTTCTTAGCTTCCCAAAGAGCTGGAAGCAAGATGCTGTGGGGCCCAACTCGCCCTTTGGAAAGAAGCCTGCACGTTGTGCCTTTCAGCTCTAGGGCAAAGTAGCACACCCAGAGCAGAAGTCCTACTTCAGCCAGATCAGGCCTGCAAAGAAACTGCGTTTCACAGGCCTTTGGAAGAGATGTTCCCGGTAGGCTGTAAGAGCACTGTGCAGAGCGAGTTGTTTCTTAGCTTCCCAAAGAGCTGGAAGCAAGATGCTGTGGGGCCCAACTCGCCCTTTGGAAAGAAGCCTGCACGTTGTGCCTTTCAGCTCTAGGGCAATGTAGCACACCCAGAGCAGAAGTCCTACTTCAGCCAGATCAGGCCTGCAAAGAAACTGCGTTTCACAGGCCTTTGGAAGAGATGTTCCCGGTAGGCTGTAAGAGCACTGTGCAGAGCGAGTTGTTTCTTAGCTTCCCAAAGAGCTGGAAGCAAGATGCTGTGGGGCCCAACTCGCCCTTTGGAAAGAAGCCTGCACGTTGTGCCTTTCAGCTCTAGGGCAATGTAGCACACCCAGAGCAGAAGTCCTACTTCAGCCAGATCAGGCCTGCAAAGAAACTGCGTTTCACAGGCCTTTGGAAGAGATGTTCCCAGTAGGCTGTAAGAGCACTGTGCAGAGCGAGTTGTTTCTTAGCTTCCCAAAGAGCTGGAAGCAAGATGCTGTGGGGCCCAACTCGCCCTTTGGAAAGAAGCCTGCACGTTGTGCCTTTCAGCTCTAGGGCAATGTAGCACACCCAGAGCAGAAGTCCTACTTCAGCCAGATCAGGCCTGCAAAGAAACTGCGTTTCACAGGCCTTTGGAGGAGATGTTCCCGGTAGGCTGTAAGAGCACTGTGCAGAGCGAGTTGTTTCTTAGCTTCCCAAAGAGCTGGAAGCAAGATGCTGTGGGGCCCAACTCGCCCTTTGGAAAGAAGCCTGCACGTTGTGCCTTTCAGCTCTAGGGCAATGTAGCACACCCAGAGCAGAAGTCCTACTTCAGCCAGATCAGGCCTGCAAAGAAACTGCGTTTCACAGGCCTTTGGAAGAGATGTTCCCAGTAGGCTGTAAGAGCACTGTGCAGAGCGAGTTGTTTCTTAGCTTCCCAAAGAGCTGGAAGCAAGATGCTGTGGGGCCCAACTCGCCCTTTGGAAAGAAGCCTGCACGTTGTGCCTTTCAGCTCTAGGGCAATGTAGCACACCCAGAGCAGAAGTCCTACTTCAGCCAGATCAGGCCTGCAAAGAAACTGCGTTTCACAGGCCTTTGGAAGAGATGTTCCCGGTAGGCTGTAAGAGCACTGTGCAGAGCGAGTTGTTTCTTAGCTTCCCAAAGAGCTGGAAGCAAGATGCTGTGGGGCCCAACTCGCCCTTTGGAAAGAAGCCTGCACGTTGTGCCTTTCAGCTCTAGGGCAAAGTAGCACACCCAGAGCAGAAGTCCTACTTCAGCCAGATCAGGCCTGCAAAGAAACTGCGTTTCACAGGCCTTTGGAAGAGATGTTCCCGGTAGGCTGTAAGAGCACTGTGCAGAGCGAGTTGTTTCTTAGCTTCCCAAAGAGCAGGAAGCAAGATGCTGTGGGGCCCAACTCGCCCTTTGGAAAGAAGCCTGCACGTTGTGCCTTTCAGCTCTAGGGCAATGTAGCACACCCAGAGCAGAAGTCCTACTTCAGCCAGATCAGGCCTGCAAAGAAACTGCGTTTCACAGGCCTTTGGAAGAGATGTTCCCGGTAGGCTGTAAGAGCACTGTGCAGAGCGAGTTGTTTCTTAGCTTCCCAAAGAGCTGGAAGCAAGATGCTGTGGGGCCCAACTCGCCCTTTGGAAAGAAGCCTGCACGTTGTGCCTTTCAGCTCTAGGGCAATGTAGCACACCCAGAGCAGAAGTCCTACTTCAGCCAGATCAGGCCTGCAAAGAAACTGCGTTTCACAGGCCTTTGGAAGAGATGTTCCCACTACGCTGTAAGAGCACTGAGCAGAGCGAGTTGTTTCTTAGCTTCCCAAAGAGCTGGAAGCAAGATGCTGTGGGGCCCAACTCGCCCTTTGGAAAGAAGCCTGCACGTTGTGCCTTTCAGCTCTAGGGCAATGTAGCACACCCAGAGCAGAAGTCCTACTTCAGCCAGATCAGGCCTGCAAAGAAACTGCGTTTCACAGGCCTTTGGAAGAGATGTTCCCGGTAGGCTGTAAGAGCACTGTGCAGAGCGAGTTGTTTCTTAGCTTCCCAAAGAGCTGGAAGCAAGATGCTGTGGGGCCCAACTCGCCCTTTGGAAAGAAGCCTGCACGTTGTGCCTTTCAGCTCTAGGGCAATGTAGCACACCCAGAGCAGAAGTCCTACTTCAGCCAGATCAGGCCTGCAAAGAAACTGCGTTTCACAGGCCTTTGGAAGAGATGTTCCCAGTAGGCTGTAAGAGCACTGTGCAGAGCGAGTTGTTTCTTAGCTTCCCAAAGAGCTGGAAGCAAGATGCTGTGGGGCCCAACTCGCCCTTTGGAAAGAAGCCTGCACGTTGTGCCTTTCAGCTCTAGGGCAAAGTAGCACACCCAGAGCAGAAGTCCTACTTCAGCCAGATCAGGCCTGCAAAGAAACTGCGTTTCACAGGCCTTTGGATGAGATGTTCCCGGAAGGCTGTAAGAGCACTGTGCAGAGCGAGTTGTTTCTTAGCTTCCCAAAGAGCTGGAAGCAAGATGCTGTGGGGCCCAACTCGCCCTTTGGAAAGAAGCCTGCACGTTGTGCCTTTCAGCTCTAGGGCAATGTAGCACACCCAGAGCAGAAGTCCTACTTCAGCCAGATCAGGCCTGCAAAGAAACTGCGTTTCACAGGCCTTTGGAAGAGATGTTCCCAGTAGGCTGTAAGAGCACTGAGCAGAGCGAGTTGTTTCTTAGCTTCCCAAAGAGCTGGAAGCAAGATGCTGTGGGGCCCAACTCGCCCTTTGGAAAGAAGCCTGCACGTTGTGCCTTTCAGCTCTAGGGCAATGTAGCACACCCAGAGCAGAAGTTCTACTTCAGCCAGATCAGGCCTGCAAGGAAACTGCGTTTCACAGGCCTTTGGAAGAGATGTTCCCACTACGGTGTAAGAGCACTGAGCAGAGCGAGTTGTTTCTAAGCTTCCCAAAGAGCTGGAAGCATGATGCTGTGGGGCCCAACTCGCCCTTTGGAAAGAAGCCTGCACGTTGTGCCTTTCAGCTCTAGGGCAATGTAGCACACCCAGAGCAGAAGTCCTACTTCAGCCAGATCTGGCCTGCAAAGAAACTGCGTTTCGCAGGCCTTTGGAGGAGATGTTCCCGGTAGGCTGTAAGAGCACTGTGCAGAGCGAGTTGTTTCTTAGCTTCCCAAAGAGCTGGAAGCAAGATGCTGTGGGGCCCAACTCGCCCTTTGGAAAGAAGCCTGCACGTTGTGCCTTTCAGCTCTAGGGCAATGTAGCACACCCAGAGCAGAAGTTCTACTTCTGCCAGATCAGGCCTGCAAAGAAACTGCCTTCCAAAGACATTTGCAGGAGATGTTGCCGGATGGCTGTAAGAGAGGAGTGCAGAGCGAGTTGTTTCTTAGCTTCCCAAAGAGCTGGAAGCAAGATGCTGTGGGGCCCAACTCGCCCTTTGGAAAGAAGCCTGCACGTTGTGCCTTTCAGCTCTAGGGCAATGTAGCACACCGAGAGCAGAAGTCCTACTTCAGCCAGATCAGGCCTGCAAAGAAACTGCGTTTCACAGGCCTTTGGAAGAGATGTTCCCGGTAGCCTGTAAGAGCACTGTGCAGAGCGAGTTGTTTCTTAGCTTCCCAAAGAGCTGGAAGCAAGATGCTGTGGGGCCCAACTCGCCCTTTGGAAAGAAGCCTGCACGTTGTGCCTTTCAGCTCTAGGGCAATGTAGCACACCCAGAGCAGAAGTCCTACTTCAGCCAGATCAGGCCTGCAAAGAAACTGCGTTTCACAGGCCTTTGGAAGAGATGTTCCCGGTAGGCTGTAAGAGCACTGTGCAGAGCGAGTTGTTTCTTAGCTTCCCAAAGAGCTGGAAGCAAGATGCTGTGGGGCCCAACTCGCCCTTTGGAAAGAAGCCTGCACGTTGTGCCTTTCAGCTCTAGGGCAATGTAGCACACCCAGAGCAGAAGTCCTACTTCAGCCAGATCAGGCCTGCAAAGAAACTGCGTTTCACAGGCCTTTGGAAGAGATGTTCCCGGTAGGCTGTAAGAGCACTGTGCAGAGCGAGTTGTTTCTTAGCTTCCCAAAGAGCTGGAAGCAAGATGCTGTGGGGCCCAACTCGCCCTTTGGAAAGAAGCCTGCACGTTGTGCCTTTCAGCTCTAGGGCAATGTAGCACACCCAGAGCAGAAGTCCTACTTCAGCCAGATCAGGCCTGCAAAGAAACTGCGTTTCACAGGCCTTTGGAAGAGATGTTCCCGGTAGGCTGTAAGAGCACTGTGCAGAGCGAGTTGTTTCTTAGCTTCCCAAAGAGCTGGAAGCAAGATGCTGTGGGGCCCAACTCGCCCTTTGGAAAGAAGCCTGCACGTTGTGCCTTTCAGCTCTAGGGCAATGTAGCACACCCAGAGCAGAAGTCCTACTTCAGCCAGATCAGGCCTGCAAAGAAACTGCGTTTCACAGGCCTTTGGAAGAGATGTTCCCGGTAGGCTGTAAGAGCACTGTGCAGAGCGAGTTGTTTCTTAGCTTCCCAAAGAGCTGGAAGCAAGATGCTGTGGGGCCCAACTCGCCCTTTGGAAAGAAGCCTGCACGTTGTGCCTTTCAGCTCTAGGGCAATGTAGCACACCCAGAGCAGAAGTCCTACTTCAGCCAGATCAGGCCTGCAAAGAAACTGCGTTTCACAGGCCTTTGGAAGAGATGTTCCCGGTAGGCTGTAAGAGCACTGTGCAGAGCGAGTTGTTTCTTAGCTTCCCAAAGAGCTGGAAGCAAGATGCTGTGGGGCCCAACTCGCCCTTTGGAAAGAAGCCTGCACGTTGTGCCTTTCAGCTCTAGGGCAATGTAGCACACCCAGAGCAGAAGTCCTACTTCAGCCAGATCAGGCCTGCAAAGAAACTGCGTTTCACAGGCCTTTGGAAGAGATGTTCCCGGTAGGCTGTAAGAGCACTGTGCAGAGCGAGTTGTTTCTTAGCTTCCCAAAGAGCTGGAAGCAAGATGCTGTGGGGCCCAACTCGCCCTTTGGAAAGAAGCCTGCACGTTGTGCCTTTCAGCTCTAGGGCAATGTAGCACACCCAGAGCAGAAGTCCTACTTCAGCCAGATCAGGCCTGCAAAGAAACTGCGTTTCACAGGCCTTTGGAAGAGATGTTCCCGGTAGGCTGTAAGAGCACTGTGCAGAGCGAGTTGTTTCTTAGCTTCCCAAAGAGCTGGAAGCAAGATGCTGTGGGGCCCAACTCGCCCTTTGGAAAGAAGCCTGCACGTTGTGCCTTTCAGCTCTAGGGCAATGTAGCACACCCAGAGCAGAAGTCCTACTTCAGCCAGATCAGGCCTGCAAAGAAACTGCGTTTCACAGGCCTTTGGAAGAGATGTTCCCGGTAGGCTGTAAGAGCACTGTGCAGAGCGAGTTGTTTCTTAGCTTCCCAAAGAGCTGGAAGCAAGATGCTGTGGGGCCCAACTCGCCCTTTGGAAAGAAGCCTGCACGTTGTGCCTTTCAGCTCTAGGGCAAAGTAGCACACCCAGAGCAGAAGTCCTACTTCAGCCAGATCAGGCCTGCAAAGAAACTGCGTTTCACAGGCCTTTGGAAGAGATGTTCCCGGTAGGCTGTAAGAGCACTGTGCAGAGCGAGTTGTTTCTTAGCTTCCCAAAGAGCTGGAAGCAAGATGCTGTGGGGCCCAACTCGCCCTTTGGAAAGAAGCCTGCACGTTGTGCCTTTCAGCTCTAGGGCAATGTAGCACACCCAGAGCAGAAGTCCTACTTCAGCCAGATCAGGCCTGCAAAGAAACTGCGTTCCACAGGCCTTTGGAAGAGATGTTCCCGGTAGGCTGTAAGAGGACTGTGCAGAGCGAGTTGTTTCTTAGCTTCCCAAAGAGCTGGAAGCAAGATGCTGTGGGGCCCAACTCGCCCTTTGGAAAGAAGCCTGCACGTTGTGCCTTTCAGCTCTAGGGCAATGTAGCACACCCAGAGCAGAAGTCCTACTTCAGCCAGATCAGGCCTGCAAAGAAACTGCGTTTCACAGGCCTTTGGAAGAGATGTTCCCGGTAGGCTGTAAGAGCACTGTGCAGAGCGAGTTGTTTCTTAGCTTCCCAAAGAGCTGGAAGCAAGATGCTGTGGGGCCCAACTCGCCCTTTGGAAAGAAGCCTGCACGTTGTGCCTTTCAGCTCTAGGGCAATGTAGCACACCCAGAGCAGAAGTCCTACTTCAGCCAGATCAGGCCTGCATAGAAACTGCGTTTCACAGGCCTTTGGAAGAGATGTTCCCGGTAGGCTGTAAGAGCACTGTGCAGAGCGAGTTGTTTCTTAGCTTCCCAAAGAGCTGGAAGCAAGATGCTGTGGGGCCCAACTCGCCCTTTGGAAAGAAGCCTGCACGTTGTGCCTTTCAGCTCTAGGGCAATGTAGCACACCCAGAGCAGAAGTCCTACTTCAGCCAGATCAGGCCTGCAAAGAAACTGCGTTTCACAGGCCTTTGGAAGAGATGTTCCCGGTAGGCTGTAAGAGCACTGTGCAGAGCGAGTTGTTTCTTAGCTTCCCAAAGAGCTGGAAGCAAGATGCTGTGGGGCCCAACTCGCCCTTTGGAAAGAAGCCTGCACGTTGTGCCTTTCAGCTCTAGGGCAATGTAGCACACCCAGAGCAGAAGTCCTACTTCAGCCAGATCAGGCCTGCAAAGAAACTGCGTTTCACAGGCCTTTGGAAGAGATGTTCCCGGTAGGCTGTAAGAGCACTGTGCAGAGCGAGTTGTTTCTTAGCTTCCCAAAGAGCTGGAAGCAAGATGCTGTGGGGCCCAACTCGCCCTTTGGAAAGAAGCCTGCACGTTGTGCCTTTCAGCTCTAGGGCAATGTAGCACACCCAGAGCAGAAGTCCTACTTCAGCCAGATCAGGCCTGCAAAGAAACTGCGTTTCACAGGCCTTTGGAAGAGATGTTCCCGGTAGGCTGTAAGAGCACTGTGCAGAGCGAGTTGTTTCTTAGCTTCCCAAAGAGCTGGAAGCAAGATGCTGTGGGGCCCAACTCGCCCTTTGGAAAGAAGCCTGCACGTTGTGCCTTTCAGCTCTAGGGCAATGTAGCACACCCAGAGCAGAAGTCCTACTTCAGCCAGATCAGGCCTGCAAAGAAACTGCGTTTCACAGGCCTTTGGAAGAGATGTTCCCGGTAGGCTGTAAGAGCACTGTGCAGAGCGAGTTGTTTCTTAGCTTCCCAAAGAGCTGGAAGCAAGATGCTGTGGGGCCCAACTCGCCCTTTGGAAAGAAGCCTGCACGTTGTGCCTTTCAGCTCTAGGGCAATGTAGCACACCCAGAGCAGAAGTCCTACTTCAGCCAGATCAGGCCTGCAAAGAAACTGCGTTTCACAGGCCTTTGGAAGAGATGTTCCCGGTAGGCTGTAAGAGCACTGTGCAGAGCGAGTTGTTTCTTAGCTTCCCAAAGAGCTGGAAGCAAGATGCTGTGGGGCCCAACTCGCCCTTTGGAAAGAAGCCTGCACGTTGTGCCTTTCAGCTCTAGGGCAATGTAGCACACCCAGAGCAGAAGTCCTACTTCAGCCAGATCAGGCCTGCAAAGAAACTGCGTTTCACAGGCCTTTGGAAGAGATGTTCCCGGTAGGCTGTAAGAGCACTGTGCAGAGCGAGTTGTTTCTTAGCTTCCCAAAGAGCTGGAAGCAAGATGCTGTGGGGCCCAACTCGCCCTTTGGAAAGAAGCCTGCACGTTGTGCCTTTCAGCTCTAGGGCAATGTAGCACACCCAGAGCAGAAGTCCTACTTCAGCCAGATCAGGCCTGCAAAGAAACTGCGTTTCACAGGCCTTTGGAAGAGATGTTCCCGGTAGGCTGTAAGAGCACTGTGCAGAGCGAGTTGTTTCTTAGCTTCCCAAAGAGCTGGAAGCAAGATGCTGTGGGGCCCAACTCGCCCTTTGGAAAGAAGCCTGCACGTTGTGCCTTTCAGCTCTAGGGCAATGTAGCACACCCAGAGCAGAAGTCCTACTTCAGCCAGATCAGGCCTGCAAAGAAACTGCGTTTCACAGGCCTTTGGAAGAGATGTTCCCGGTAGGCTGTAAGAGCACTGTGCAGAGCGAGTTGTTTCTTAGCTTCCCAAAGAGCTGGAAGCAAGATGCTGTGGGGCCCAACTCGCCCTTTGGAAAGAAGCCTGCACGTTGTGCCTTTCAGCTCTAGGGCAATGTAGCACACCCAGAGCAGAAGTCCTACTTCAGCCAGATCAGGCCTGCAAAGAAACTGCGTTTCACAGGCCTTTGGAAGAGATGTTCCCGGTAGGCTGTAAGAGCACTGTGCAGAGCGAGTTGTTTCTTAGCTTCCCAAAGAGCTGGAAGCAAGATGCTGTGGGGCCCAACTCGCCCTTTGGAAAGAAGCCTGCACGTTGTGCCTTTCAGCTCTAGGGCAAAGTAGCACACCGAGAGCAGAAGTCCTACTTCAGCCAGATCAGGCCTGTAAAGAAACTGCGTTTCACAGGCCTTTGGATGAGATGTTCCCGGTAGGCTGTAAGAGCACTGTGCAGAGCGAGTTGTTTCTCAGCTTCCCAAAGAGCAGGAAGCAATATGCTGTGGGGCCCAAATCGCCCTTTGGAAAGAAGCCTGCACGTTCTGCCTTTCAGCTCTACGGCAATGTAGCACACCCAGAGCAGAAGTCCTACTTCAGCCAGATCAGGCCTGCAAAGAAACTGCGTTTCACAGGCCTCTGGAAGAGGTGTTCCCACTAGGGCTGTAAGAGGACTGTGCAGAGCGAGTTGTTTCTTAGCTTCCCAAAGAGCTGGAAGCAAGATGCTGTGGGGCCCAACTCGCCCTTTGGAAAGAAGCCTGCACGTTGTGCCTTTCAGCTCTAGGGCAATGTAGCACACCCAGAGCAGAAGTTCTACTTCAGCCAGATCAGGCCTGCAAAGAAACTGCGTTTCACAGGCCTTTGGAAGAGATGTTCCCACTAGGCTGTAAGAGCACTGAGCAGAGCGAGTTGTTTCTTAGCTTCCCAAAGAGCTGGAAGCAAGATGCTGTGGGGCCCAACTCGCCCTTTGGAAAGAAGCCTGCACGTTGTGCCTTTCAGCTCTAGGGCAATGTAGCACACCCAGAGCAGAAGTCCTACTTCAGCCAGATCAGGCCTGCATAGAAACTGCGTTTCACAGGCCTTTGGAAGAGATGTTCCCGGTAGGCTGTAAGAGCACTGTGCAGAGCGAGTTGTTTCTTAGCTTCCCAAAGAGCTGGAAGCAAGATGCTGTGGGGCCCAACTCGCCCTTTGGAAAGAAGCCTGTACGTTGTGCCTTTCAGCTCTAGGGCAATGTAGCACACCCAGAGCAGAAGTCCTACTTCAGCCAGATCAGGCCTGCAAAGAAACTGCTTTTCACAGGCCTTTGGAAGAGATGTTCCCGGTAGGCTGTAAGAGCACTGTGCAGAGCAAGTTGTTTCTTAGCTTCCCAAAGAGCTGGAAGCAAGATGCTGTGGGGCCCAACTCGCCCTTTGGAAAGAAGCCTGCACGTTGTGCCTTTCAGCTCTAGGGCAATGTAGCACACCCAGAGCAGAAGTCCTACTTCAGCCAGATCAGGCCTGCAAAGAAACTGCGTTTCACAGGCCTTTGGAAGAGATGTTCTCGGTAGGCTGTAAGAGCACTGTGCAGAGCGAGTTGTTTCTTAGCTTCCCAAAGAGCTGGAAGCAAGATGCTGTGGGGCCCAACTCGCCCTTTGGAAGAAGCCTGCACGTTGTGCCTTTCAGCTCTAGGGCAAAGTAGCACACCCAGAGCAGAAGTCCTACTTCAGCCAGATCAGGCCTGCAAAGAAACTGCGTTTCACAGGCCTTTGGAAGAGATGTTCTCGGTAGGCTGTAAGAGCACTGTGCAGAGCGAGTTGTTTCTTAGCTTCCCAAAGAGCTGGAAGCAAGATGCTGTGGGGCCCAACTCGCCCTTTGGAAAGAAGCCTGCACGTTGTGCCTTTCAGCTCTAGGGCAATGTAGCACACCCAGAGCAGAAGTCCTACTTCAGCCAGATCAGGCCTGCAAAGAAACTGCGTTTCACAGGCCTTTGGAAGAGATGTTCCCGGTAGGCTGTAAGAGCACTGTGCAGAGCGAGTTGTTTCTTAGCTTCCCAAAGAGCTGGAAGCAAGATGCTGTGGGGCCCA
>NW_027226866.1:0-34357 GCF_037783145.1 Equus przewalskii
AGGTGATTTTTGCGTGATCGGCAGGTGGTTCTGGCGAGTCGAGCAGGTGGTTCCGGCGTGCTCGGCTGGTGCTTCCGGGGTCATTGGCACGGGGTTCTGGCATGTCTGAGAGGTGGTTCCTGCATGCCCGGCAAGTGATTCCGGAGTGTTCGCCAAGTGGTTCTGGCATAGTCGGCAGGTGATTTTGGCATGTCCGGCAGGTGGTTCAGGCGAGTTGAGCAGGTGGTTCCAACGTGCTTGGCAGGTGCTTCCGGCGTCTCCGGCACGTGTTTCTGGCACATCTGACAGGTGGTTCCGGCATGCCCGAAAGGTGATTCCGGTCTGTCCGGTAGGTGGTTCCAGCCTGCACGGCATGTGGTTCTGGTACGTCTCAGAGGTGGTTGCGCATGCCCAACAGGTGATTCCGGACTGTCCGCCACATGGTTCTGGCACGTCTGAGAGGTGGTTCCGGCATGCCCGGCAGGTCATCCCGGAGAGTCCTCCAAGTGGTTCTGGCATAACACGCAGGTGATTTTGGCGTGTCTGGCAGGTTGTTCCGTTGTGCTTGGCAGGTGGTTCAGGCTTGGCCGGCAGGTGGTTCCAGACTGTCCAGGACGTGTTTCCAGCTTCTCCGGCAGGTGGTTCTGGTACGTCTGAGAGGTGGTTCCGCCATGGCTGGCAGGTGATTCCGGACCGTCCCCCAGGTGGTTCTGGCATAGCCAGCAGTTGATATTGGCCTGTCCGGCAGGTGGTTCCAGCGAGTCGAACAGGTGGCTCCGGCGTGCTCGGCAGGTGGTTCCGGTCTGTCCGGTAGGTGATTCCGGCGTGTCCGGCACGTGCTTCCGGCACGTCGGAGAGGTGGTTCCGGCATGCGCGACAGGTGATTTCGGAGTGTCCGCCAGGTGGTTCTGGCGTACCCGGCAGGTGATTTTGGCGTGTCCGGCAGGTGTTTCTGGCGAGTCGAGCAGGTGGCTCCGGCATGCTCGGCAGGTGCTTCCGGCGTCTCCGGCACGTGGTTCTGGTGTGTCTGAGAGCTGGTTCCGGCATGTCCGGCAGATGATTCCGGAGTGTCCGCCAAGTGGTTCTGGCATACCCGGCTGGTGATTTGGGCATGTCAGGTAGGTGGTTCCGGCGAGTCGAGCAGGTGGCTCCGGCGTGCTCGGCAGGTTGTTCAGACGGCTGTGGCAGGTGTTTTCCGTCTGTTCGGGGTGTGGTTCCAGCATCTCATGCACATGGTTCTGGCACGTCTGAGATGTGGTTCCGGCCGTCCCGACAGGTGTTTCCACAGTGTCCGCCAAGTGGTACTGGCGTAGTTGGCAGGTGATTTTGGCATGACCGGCAGGTGGTTCCAGCAAGCCCGGCAGGTGATTCCGAAGTGTTCCCCAACTGGTTGTGGCGTAGCCGGCAGGTGATTTTTGCGTGTCCGGCAGGTGGTTCTGGCGAGTCGAGCAGGTGGTTCCGGCGTGCTCGGCAGGTGCTTCCGGGGTCATTGGCACGTGGTTCTGGCATATCTGAGAGGTGGTTCCGGCATGCCCGGCAGGTGATTCCGGAGTGTTCGCCAAGTGTTTCCGGCGTAGCCGGCAGGTGATTTTGCATGTCCAGCGGTCGTTCCGGCGGGTCGAGCCGGTGGTTCCGGCGTGTCCGGCAGGTGGTTCCGGTCTGTCCGGCAGGTGGTTCTGTGGTGTCCGGCACGAGGTTCAGTCTGAGAGGCTGTGCCGGCATGCCCCTCACGTGATTCCGGCTTGTCCCCGAAGTGGTGCTGGTGTAGCGGGCAGGTGATTTTGGCGTGTGCGGCAGGTGGTTCAGGCGAGTTGAGCAGGTGGTTGCGACGTGCTCGGCAGGTGCTTCCGGCGTCTCCGGCACGTGTTTCTGGCACATCTGACTGGTGGTTCCGGCATGCCCAAAAGTTGATTCCGGTCTGTCCGGTAGGTGGTTCCGGCGTGCACGGCACGTGGTTCTGGTACGTGTCAGAGGTGGTTGCGTATGCCCAACAGGTGATTCCGGACTGTCCGCCACGTGCTTCTGGCACGTCTGAGAGGTGGTTCCAACATGCCCGGCAGGTCATTTCGGAGAGTCGTCCAAGTGGTCCTGGCGTAGCCCGCAGGTGATTTTGGCGTGTCCGGCAGGTGGTTCCGCCGTGCTCGGCAGGTGGTTCAGGCATGGCCGTTCGTGGTTCCAGTCTGTCCAGGACGTGTTTCCAGCTTCTCCGGCAGGTGGTTCTGGTACGTCTGAGAGGTGGTTCCGCCATGGCTGGCAGGTGATCCCGGACTGTCCCCCAGGTGGTTCTGGCATAGCCAGCAGTTGATATTGGCCTGTCCGGCAGGTGGTTCCAGCGAGTCGAACAGGTGGCTCCGGCGTTCTTGGCAGGTGGTTCCGGTCTGTCCGGTAGGTGTTTCCGGCGTGTCTGGCACGTGCTTCCGGCACGTCTGAGAGGTGGTTCCGGCATGCGCGGCAGGTGATTCCGTAGTGTCCGCCAGGTGGTTCTGGCATACCCGGCAGGTGATTTTGGCGTGTCCGGCAGGTGTTTCTGGCGAGTCGAGCAGGTGGCTCCGGCATGCTCGGCAGGTGCTTCCGGCGTCTCCGGCACTTGGTTCTGGTGTGTCTGAGAGCTGGTTCCGGCATGTCCGGCAGATGATTCCGGAGTGTCCGCCAAGTGGTTCTGGCATACCCAGCAGGTGATTTTGGCGTGTCAGGGAGGTGGTACCGGTGAGTCGAGCAGGTGGTTCCGGCGTGCTCAGCAGGTGGTTCAGGCGGTTCTGGCAGGTGGTATCCGTCTGTTCGGGGTGTGGTTCCAGCATCTCATGAACACGTTTCTGGCACGTCTGAGATGTGGTTCCGGCCGTCCCGACAGGTGTTTGCGCAGTGTCCGCCAAGCGGTTCTGGCGTAGTTGGCAGGTGATTTTGGCATGACTGGCAGGTGGTTCCAGCAAGCCTGGCAGGTGATTCCAAAGTGTTCACCAACTGGTTGTGGCGTAGCCGGCAGGTGATTTTTGCGTGATCGGCAGGTGGTTCTGGCGAGTCGAGCAGGTGGTTCCGGCGTGCTCGGCTGGTGCTTCCGGGGTCATTGGCACGGGGTTCTGGCATGTCTGAGAGGTGGTTCCTGCATGCCCGGCAAGTGATTCCGGAGTGTTCGCCAAGTGGTTCTGGCATAGTCGGCAGGTGATTTTGGCATGTCCGGCAGGTGGTTCAGGCGAGTTGAGCAGGTGGTTCCAACGTGCTTGGCAGGTGCTTCCGGCGTCTCCGGCACGTGTTTCTGGCACATCTGACAGGTGGTTCCGGCATGCCCGAAAGGTGATTCCGGTCTGTCCGGTAGGTGGTTCCAGCCTGCACGGCATGTGGTTCTGGTACGTCTCAGAGGTGGTTGCGCATGCCCAACAGGTGATTCCGGACTGTCCGCCACATGGTTCTGGCACGTCTGAGAGGTGGTTCCGGCCGGCCCGACAGGTGTTTCCACAGTGTCCGCCAAGTGGTACTGGCGTAGTTGGCAGGTGATTTTGGCATGACCGGCAGGTGGTTCCAGCAAGCCCGGCAGGTGATTCCGAAGTGTTCCCCAACTGGTTGTGGCGTAGCCGGCAGGTGATTTTTGCGTGTCCGGCAGGTGGTTCTGGCGACTCGAGCAGGTGGTTCCGGCGTGCTCGGCAGGTGCTTCCGGGGTCATTGGCACGTGGTTCTGGCATATCTGAGAGGTGGTTCCGGCATGCCCGGCAGGTGATTCCGGAGTGTTCGCCAAGTGTTTCCGGCGTAGCCGGCAGGTGATTTTGCATGTCCAGCGGTCGTTCCGGCGGGTCGAGCCGGTGGTTCCGGCGTGTCCGGCAGGTGGTTCCGGTCTGTCCGGCAGGTGGTTCTGTGGTGTCCGGCACGAGGTTCAGTCTGAGAGGCTGTGCCGGCATGCCCCTCACGTGATTCCGGCTTGTCCCCGAAGTGGTGCTGGTGTAGCGGGCAGGTGATTTTGGCGTGTGCGGCAGGTGGTTCAGGCGAGTTGAGCAGGTGGTTGCGACGTGCTCGGCAGGTGCTTCCGGCGTCTCCGGCACGTGTTTCTGGCACATCTGACTGGTGGTTCCGGCATGCCCAAAAGTTGATTCCGGTCTGTCCGGTAGGTGGTTCCGGCGTGCACGGCACGTGGTTCTGGTACGTGTCAGAGGTGGTTGCGTATGCCCAACAGGTGATTCCGGACTGTCCGCCACGTGCTTCTGGCACGTCTGAGAGGTGGTTCCAACATGCCCGGCAGGTCATTTCGGAGAGTCGTCCAAGTGGTTCTGGCGTAGCCCGCAGGTGATTTTGGCGTGTCCGGAAGGTGGTTCCGCCGTGCTCGGCAGGTGGTTCAGGCATGGCCGTCACGTGGTTCCAGTCTGTCCAGGACGTGTTTCCAGCTTCTCCGGCAGGTGGTTCTGGTACGTCTGAGAGGTGGTTCCGCCATGGCTGGCAGGTGATCCCGGACTGTCCCCCAGGTGGTTCTGGCATAGCCAGCAGTTGATATTGGCCTTTCTGGCAGGTGGTTCCAGCGAGTCGAACAGGTGGCTCCGGCGTTCTTGGCAGGTGGTTCCGGTCTGTCCGGTAGGTGTTTCCGGCATGTCCGGCACGTGCTTCCAGCACGTCTGAGAGGTGGTTCCGGCATGCGCGGCAGGTGATTCCGTAGTGTCCGCCAGGTGGTTCTGGCATACCCGGCAGGTGATTTTGGCGTGTCCGGCAGGTGTTTCTGGCGAGTCGAGCAGGTGGCTCTGGCATGCTCGGCAGGTGCTTCCGGCGTCTCCGGCACTTGGTTCTGGTGTGTCTGAGAGCTGGTTCCGGCATGTCCGGCAGATGATTCCGTAGTGTCCGCCAGGTGGTTCTGGCATACCCGGCAGGTGATTTTGGCGTGTCCGGCAGGTGTTTCTGGCGAGTCGAGCAGGTGGCTCCGGCATGCTCGGCAGGTGCTTCCGGCGTCTCCGGCACTTGGTTCTGGTGTGTCTGAGAGCTGGTTCCGGCATGTCCGGCAGATGATTCCGGAGTGTCCGCCAAGTGGTTCTGGCATACCCAGCAGGTGATTTTGGCGTGTCAGGGAGGTGGTACCGGTGAGTCGAGCAGGTGGTTCCGGCGTGCTCAGCAGGTGGTTCAGGCGGTTCTGGCAGGTGGTATCCGTCTGTTCGGGGTGTGGTTCCAGCATCTCATGAACACGTTTCTGGCACGTCTGAGATGTGGTTCCGGCCGGCCCGACAGGTGTTTCCGCAGTGTCCGCCAAGCGGTTCTGGCGTAGTTGGCAGGTGATTTTGGCATGACTGGCAGGTGGTTCCAGCAAGCCTGGCAGGTGATTCCAAAGTGTTCACCAACTGGTTGTGGCGTAGCCGGCAGGTGATTTTTGCGTGATCGGCAGGTGGTTCTGGCGAGTCGAGCAGGTGGTTCCGGCGTGCTCGGCTGGTGCTTCCGGGGTCATTGGCACGGGGTTCTGGCATGTCTGAGAGGTGGTTCCTGCATGCCCGGCAAGTGATTCCGGAGTGTTCGCCAAGTGGTTCTGGCATAGTCGGCAGGTGATTTTGGCATGTCCGGCAGGTGGTTCAGGCGAGTTGAGCAGGTGGTTCCAACGTGCTTGGCAGGTGCTTCCGGCGTCTCCGGCACGTGTTTCTGGCACATCTGACAGGTGGTTCCGGCATGCCCGAAAGGTGATTCCGGTCTGTCCGGTAGGTGGTTCCAGCCTGCACGGCATGTGGTTCTGGTACGTCTCAGAGGTGGTTGCGCATGCCCAACAGGTGATTCCGGACTGTCCGCCACATGGTTCTGGCACGTCTGAGAGGTGGTTCCGGCCGGCCCGACAGGTGTTTCCACAGTGTCCGCCAAGTGGTACTGGCGTAGTTGGCAGGTGATTTTGGCATGACCGGCAGGTGGTTCCAGCAAGCCCGGCAGGTGATTCCGAAGTGTTCCCCAACTGGTTGTGGCGTAGCCGGCAGGTGATTTTTGCGTGTCCGGCAGGTGGTTCTGGCGAGTCGAGCAGGTGGTTCCGGCGTGCTCGGCAGGTGCTTCCGGGGTCATTGGCACGTGGTTCTGGCATATCTGAGAGGTGGTTCCGGCATGCCCGGCAGGTGATTCCGGAGTGTTCGCCAAGTGTTTCCGGTGTAGCCGGCAGGTGATTTTGCATGTCCAGCGGTCGTTCCGGCGGGTCGAGCCGGTGGTTCCGGCGTGTCCGGCAGGTGGTTCCGGTCTGTCCGGCAGGTGGTTCTGTGGTGTCTGGCACGAGGTTCAGTCTGAGAGGCTGTGCCGGCATGCCCCTCACGTGATTCCGGCTTGTCCCCGAAGTGGTGCTGGTGTAGCGGGCAGGTGATTTTGGCGTGTGCGGCAGGTGGTTCAGGCGAGTTGAGCAGGTGGTTGCGACGTGCTCGGCAGGTGCTTCCGGCGTCTCCGGCACGTGTTTCTGGCACATCTGACTGGTGGTTCCGGCATGCCCAAAAGTTGATTCCGGTCTGTCCGGTAGGTGGTTCCGGCGTGCACGGCACGTGGTTCTGGTACGTGTCAGAGGTGGTTGCGTATGCCCAACAGGTGATTCCGGACTGTCCGCCACGTGCTTCTGGCACGTCTGAGAGGTGGTTCCAACATGCCCGGCAGGTCATTTCGGAGAGTCGTCCAAGTGGTTCTGGCGTAGCCCGCAGGTGATTTTGGCGTGTCCGGCAGGTGGTTCCGCCGTGCTCGGCAGGTGGTTCAGGCATGGCCGTCACGTGGTTCCAGTCTGTCCAGGACGTGTTTCCAGCTTCTCCGGCAGGTGGTTCTGGTACGTCTGAGAGGTGGTTCCGCCATGGCTGGCAGGTGATCCCTGACTGTCCCCCAGGTGGTTCTGGCATAGCCAGCAGTTGATATTGGCCTTTCTGGCAGGTGGTTCCAGCGAGTCGAACAGGTGGCTCCGGCGTTCTTGGCAGGTGGTTCCGGTCTGTCCGGTAGGTGTTTCCGGCATGTCCGGCACGTGCTTCCAGCACGTCTGAGAGGTGGTTCCGGCATGCGCGGCAGGTGATTCCGTAGTGTCCGCCAGGTGGTTCTGGCATACCCGGCAGGTGATTTTGGCGTGTCCGGCAGGTGTTTCTGGCGAGTCGAGCAGGTGGCTCCGGCATGCTCGGCAGGTGCTTCCGGCGTCTCCGGCACTTGGTTCTGGTGTGTCTGAGAGCTGGTTCCGGCATGTCCGGCAGATGATTCCGTAGTGTCCGCCAGGTGGTTCTGGCATACCCGGCAGGTGATTTTGGCGTGTCCGGCAGGTGTTTCTGGCGAGTCGAGCAGGTGGCTCCGGCATGCTCGGCAGGTGCTTCCGGCGTCTCCGGCACTTGGTTCTGGTGTGTCTGAGAGCTGGTTCCGGCATGTCCGGCAGATGATTCCGTAGTGTCCGCCAGGTGGTTCTGGCATACCCGGCAGGTGATTTTGGCGTGTCCGGCAGGTGTTTCTGGCGAGTCGAGCAGGTGGCTCCGGCATGCTCGGCAGGTGCTTCCGGCGTCTCCGGCACTTGGTTCTGGTGTGTCTGAGAGCTGGTTCCGGCATGTCCGGCAGATGATTCCGGAGTGTCCGCCAAGTGGTTCTGGCATACCCAGCAGGTGATTTTGGCGTGTCAGGGAGGTGGTACCGGTGAGTCGAGCAGGTGGTTCCGGCGTGCTCAGCAGGTGGTTCAGGCGGTTCTGGCAGGTGGTATCCGTCTGTTCGGGGTGTGGTTCCAGCATCTCATGAACACGTTTCTGGCACGTCTGAGATGTGGTTCCAGCCGGCCCGACAGGTGTTTCCGCAGTGTCCGCCAAGCGGTTCTGGCGTAGTTGGCAGGTGATTTTGGCATGACTGGCAGGTGGTTCCAGCAAGCCTGGCAGGTGATTCCAAAGTGTTCACCAACTGGTTGTGGCGTAGCCGGCAGGTGATTTTTGCGTGATCGGCAGGTGGTTCTGGCGAGTCGAGCAGGTGGTTCCGGCGTGCTCGGCTGGTGCTTCCGGGGTCATTGGCACGGGGTTCTGGCATGTCTGAGAGGTGGTTCCTGCATGCCCGGCAAGTGATTCCGGAGTGTTCGCCAAGTGGTTCTGGCATAGTCGGCAGGTGATTTTGGCATGTCCGGCAGGTGGTTCAGGCGAGTTGAGCAGGTGGTTCCAACGTGCTTGGCAGGTGCTTCCGGCGTCTCCGGCACGTGTTTCTGGCACATCTGACAGGTGGTTCCGGCATGCCCGAAAGGTGATTCCGGTCTGTCCGGTAGGTGGTTCCAGCCTGCACGGCATGTGCTTCTGGTACGTCTCAGAGGTGGTTGCGCATGCCCAACAGGTGATTCCGGACTGTCCGCCACATGGTTCTGGCACTTCTGAGAGGTGGTTCCGGCATGCCCGGCAGGTCATCCCAGAGAGTCCTCCAAGTGGTTCTGGCATAACACGCAGGTGATTTTGGCGTGTCTGGCAGGTTGTTCCGTTGTGCTTGGCAGGTGGTTCAGGCTTGGCCGGCAGGTGGTTCCAGACTGTCCAGGACGTGTTTCCAGCTTCTCCGGCAGGTGGTTCTGGTACGTCTGAGAGGTGGTTCCGCCATGGCTGGCAGGTGATTCCGGACCGTCCCCCAGGTGGTTCTGGCATAGCCAGCAGTTGATATTGGCCTGTCCGGCAGGTGGTTCCAGAGAGTCGAACAGGTGGCTCCGGCGTGCTCGGCAGGTGGTTCCGGTCTGTCCGGTAGGTGATTCCGGCGTGTCCGGCACGTGCTTCCGGCACGTCTGAGAGGTGGTTCCGGCATGCGCGACAGGTGATTTCGGAGTGTCCGCCAGGTGGTTCTGGCGTACCCGGCAGGTGATTTTGGCGTGTCCGGCAGGTGTTTCTGGCGAGTCGAGCAGGTGGCTCCGGCATGCTCGGCAGGTGCTTCCGGCGTCTCCGGCACATGGTTCTGGTGTGTCTGAGAGCTGGTTCCGGCATGTCCGGCAGATGATTCCGGAGTGTCCGCCAAGTGGTTCTGGCATACCCGGCTGGTGATTTGGGCATGTTAGGTAGGTGGTTCCGGCGAGTCGAGCAGGTGGCTCCGGCGTGCTCGGCAGGTTGTTCAGACGGGTCTGGCAGGTGTTTTCCGTCTGTTCGGGGTGTGGTTCCAGCATCTCATGCACATGGTTCTGGCACGTGTGAGATGTGGTTCCGGCCGGCCCGACAGGTGTTTCCACAGTGTCCGCCAAGTGGTACTGGCGTAGTTGGCAGGTGATTTTGGCATGACCGGCAGGTGGTTCCAGCAAGCCCGGCAGGTGATTCCGAAGTGTTCCCCAACTGGTTGTGGCGTAGCCGGCAGGTGATTTTTGCGTGTCCGGCAGGTGGTTCTGGCGAGTCGAGCAGGTGGTTCCGGCGTGCTCGGCAGGTGCTTCCGGGGTCATTGGCACGTGGTTCTGGCATATCTGAGAGGTGGTTCCGGCATGCCCGGCAGGTGATTCCGGAGTGTTCGCCAAGTGTTTCCGGCGTAGCCGGCAGGTGATTTTGCATGTCCAGCTGTCGTTCCGGCGGGTAGAGCCGGTGGTTCCGGCGTGTCCGGCAGGTGGTTCCGGTCTGTCCGGCAGGTGGTTCTGTGGTGTCCGGCATGAGGTTCAGTCTGAGAGGCTGTGCCGGCATGCCCCTCACGTGATTCCGGCTTGTCCCCGAAGTGGTGCTGGTGTAGCGGGCATGTGATTTTGGCGTGTGCGGCAGGTGGTTCAGGCGAGTTGAGCAGGTGGTTGCGACGTGCTCGGCAGGTGCTTCCGGCGTCTCCGGCACGTGTTTCTGTCACATCTGACTGGTGGTTCCGGCATGCCCAAAAGTTGATTCCGGTCTGTCCGGTAGGTGGTTCCGGCGTGCACGGCACGTGGTTCTGGTACGTGTCAGAGGTGGTTGCGTATGCCCAACAGGTGATTCCGGACTGTCCGCCACGTGCTTCTGGCACGTCTGAGAGGTGGTTCCAACATGCCCGGCAGGTCATTTCGGAGAGTCGTCCAAGTGGTTCTGGCGTAGCCCGCAGGTGATTTTGGCGTGTCCGGCAGGTGGTTCCGCCGTGCTCGGCAGGTGGTTCAGGCATGGCCGTCACGTGGTTCCAGTCTGTCCAGGACGTGTTTCCAGCTTCTCCGGCAGGTGGTTCTGGTACGTCTGAGAGGTGGTTCCGCCATGGCTGGCAGGTGATCCCTGACTGTCCCCCAGGTGGTTCTGGCATAGCCAGCAGTTGATATTGGCCTTTCTGGCAGGTGGTTCCAGCGAGTCGAACAGGTGGCTCCGGCGTTCTTGGCAGGTGGTTCCGGTCTGTCCGGTAGGTGTTTCCGGCATGTCCGGCACGTGCTTCCAGCACGTCTGAGAGGTGGTTCCGGCATGCGCGGCAGGTGATTCCGTAGTGTCTGCCAGGTGGTTCTGGCATACCCGGCAGGTGATTTTGGCGTGTCCGGCAGGTGTTTCTGGCGAGTCGAGCAGGTGGCTCCGGCATGCTCGGCAGGTGCTTCCGGCGTCTCCGGCACTTGGTTCTGGTGTGTCTGAGAGCTGGTTCCGGCATGTCCGGCAGATGATTCCGTAGTGTCCGCCAGGTGGTTCTGGCATACCCGGCAGGTGATTTTGGCGTGTCCGGCAGGTGTTTCTGGCGAGTCGAGCAGGTGGCTCCGGCATGCTCGGCAGGTGCTTCCGGCGTCTCCGGCACTTGGTTCTGGTGTGTCTGAGAGCTGGTTCCGGCATGTCCGGCAGATGATTCCGTAGTGTCCGCCAGGTGGTTCTGGCATACCCGGCAGGTGATTTTGGCGTGTCCGGCAGGTGTTTCTGGCGAGTCGAGCAGGTGGCTCCGGCATGCTCGGCAGCTGCTTCCGGCGTCTCCGGCACTTGGTTCTGGTGTGTCTGAGAGCTGGTTCCGGCATGTCCGGCAGATGATTCCGGAGTGTCCGCCAAGTGGTTCTGGCATACCCAGCAGGTGATTTTGGCGTGTCAGGGAGGTGGTACCGGTGAGTCGAGCAGGTGGTTCCGGCGTGCTCAGCAGGTGGTTCAGGCGGTTCTGGCAGGTGGTATCCGTCTGTTCGGGGTGTGGTTCCAGCATCTCATGAACACGTTTCTGGCACGTCTGAGATGTGGTTCCGACCGGCCCGACAGGTGTTTGCGCAGTGTCCGCCAAGCGGTTCTGGCGTAGTTGGCAGGTGATTTTGGCATGACTGGCAGGTGGTTCCAGCAAGCCTGGCAGGTGATTCCAAAGTGTTCACCAACTGGTTGTGGCGTAGCCGGCAGGTGATTTTTGCGTGATCGGCAGGTGGTTCTGGCGAGTCGAGCAGGTGGTTCCGGCGTGCTCGGCTGGTGCTTCCAGGGTCATTGGCACGGGGTTCTGACATGTCTGAGAGGTGGTTCCTGCATGCCCGGCAAGTGATTCCGGAGTGTTCGCCAAGTGGTTCTGGCATAGTCGGCAGGTGATTTTGGCATGTCCGGCAGGTGGTTCAGGCGAGTTGAGCAGGTGGTTCCAACGTGCTTGGCAGGTGCTTCCGGCGTCTCCGGCACGTGTTTCTGGCACATCTGACAGGTGGTTCCGGCATGCCCGAAAGGTGATTCCGGTCTGTCCGGTAGGTGGTTCCAGCCTGCACGGCATGTGGTTCTGGTACGTCTCAGAGGTGGTTGCGCATGCCCAACAGGTGATTCCGGACTGTCCGCCACATGGTTCTGGCACGTCTGAGAGGTGGTTCCGGCCGGCCCGACAGGTGTTTCCACAGTGTCCGCCAAGTGGTACTGGCGTAGTTGGCAGGTGATTTTGGCATGACCGGCAGGTGGTTCCAGCAAGCCCGGCAGGTGATTCCGAAGTGTTCCCCAACTGGTTGTGGCGTAGCCGGCAGGTGATTTTTGCGTGTCCGGCAGGTGGTTCTGGCGAGTCGAGCAGGTGGTTCCGGCGTGCTCGGCAGGTGCTTCCGGGGTCATTGGCACGTGGTTCTGGCATATCTGAGAGGTGGTTCCGGCATGCCCGGCAGGTGATTCCGGAGTGTTCGCCAAGTGTTTCCGGCGTAGCCGGCAGGTGATTTTGCATGTCCAGCGGTCGTTCCAGCGGGTCGAGCCGGTGGTTCCGGCGTGTCCGGCAGGTGGTTCCGGTCTGTCCGGCAGGTGGTTCTGTGGTGTCCGGCACGAGGTTCAGTCTGAGAGGCTGTGCCGGCATGCCCCTCACGTGATTCCGGCTTGTCCCCGAAGTGGTGCTGGTGTAGCGGGCAGGTGATTTTGGCGTGTGCAGCAGGTGGTTCAGGCGAGTTGAGCAGGTGGTTGCGACGTGCTCGGCAGGTGCTTCCGGCGTCTCCGGCACGTGTTTCTGGCACATCTGACTGGTGGTTCCGGCATGCCCAAAAGTTGATTCCGGTCTGTCCGGTAGGTGGTTCCGGCGTGCACGGCACGTGGTTCTGGTACGTGTCAGAGGTGGTTGCGTATGCCCAACAGGTGATTCCGGACTGTCCGCCACGTGCTTCTGGCACGTCTGAGAGGTGGTTCCAACATGCCTGGCAGGTCATTTCGGAGTGTCGTCCAACTGGTTCTGGCGTAGCCCGCAGGTGATTTTGGCGTGTCCGGCAGGTGGTTCCGCCGTGCTCGGCAGGTGGTTCAGGCATGGCCGTCACGTGGTTCCAGTCTGTCCAGGACGTGTTTCCAGCTTCTCCGGCAGGTGGTTCTGGTACGTCTGAGAGGTGGTTCCGCCATGGCTGGCAGGTGATCCCTGACTGTCCCCCAGGTGGTTCTGGCATAGCCAGCAGTTGATATTGGCCTTTCTGGCAGGTGGTTCCAGCGAGTCGAACAGGTGGCTCCGGCGTTCTTGGCAGGTGGTTCCGGTCTGTCCGGCAGGTGTTTCCGGCGTGTCCGGCACGTGCTTCCAGCACGTCTGAGAGGTGGTTCCGGCATGCGCGGCAGGTGATTCCGTAGTGTCCGCCAGGTGGTTCTGGCATACCCGGCAGGTGATTTTGGCGTGTCCGGCAGGTGTTTCTGGCGAGTCGAGCAGGTGGCTCCGGCATGCTCGGCAGGTGCTTCCGGCGTCTCCGGCACTTGGTTCTGGTGTGTCTGAGAGCTGGTTCCGGCATGTCCGGCAGATGATTCCGGAGTGTCCGCCAAGTGGTTCTGGCATACCCAGCAGGTGATTTTGGCGTGTCAGGGAGGTGGTACCGGTGAGTCGAGCAGGTGGTTCCGGCGTGCTCAGCAGGTGGTTCAGGCGGTTCTGGCAGGTGGTATCCGTCTGTTCGGGGTGTGGTTCCAGCATCTCATGAACACGTTTCTGGCACGTCTGAGATGTGGTTCCAGCCGGCCCGACAGGTGTTTGCGCAGTGTCCGCCAAGCGGTTCTGGCGTAGTTGGCAGGTGATTTTGGCATGACTGGCAGGTGGTTCCAGCAAGCCTGGCAGGTGATTCCAAAGTGTTCACCAACTGGTTGTGGCGTAGCCGGCAGGTGATTTTTGCGTGATCGGCAGGTGGTTCTGGCGAGTCGAGCAGGTGGTTCCGGCGTGCTCGGCTGGTGCTTCCGGGGTCATTGGCACGGGGTTCTGGCATGTCTGAGAGGTGGTTCCTGCATGCCCGGCAAGTGATTCCGGAGTGTTCGCCAAGTTGTTCTGGCATAGTCGGCAGGTGATTTTGGCATGTCCGGCAGGTGGTTCAGGCGAGTTGAGCAGGTGGTTCCAACGTGCTTGGCAGGTGCTTCCGGCGTCTCCGGCACGTGTTTCTGGCACATCTGACAGGTGGTTCCGGCATGCCCAAAAGTTGATTCCGGTCTGTCCGGTAGGTGGTTCCGGCGTGCACGGCACGTGGTTCTGGTACGTGTCAGAGGTGGTTGCGTATGCCCAACAGGTGATTCCGGACTGTCCGCCACGTGCTTCTGGCACGTCTGAGAGGTGGTTCCAACATGCCCGGCAGGTCATTTCGGAGAGTCGTCCAAGTGGTTCTGGCGTAGCCCGCAGGTGATTTTGGCGTGTCCGGCAGGTGGTTCCGCCGTGCTCGGCAGGTGGTTCAGGCATGGCCGTTCGTGGTTCCAGTCTGTCCAGGACGTGTTTCCAGCTTCTCCGGCAGGTGGTTCTGGTACGTCTGAGAGGTGGTTCCGCCATGGCTGGCAGGTGATCCCGGACTGTCCCCCAGGTGGTTCTGGCATAGCCAGCAGTTGATATTGGCCTGTCCGGCAGGTGGTTCCAGCGAGTCGAACAGGTGGCTCCGGCGTTCTTGGCAGGTGGTTCCGGTCTGTCCGGTAGGTGTTTCCGGCGTGTCTGGCACGTGCTTCCGGCACGTCTGAGAGGTGGTTCCGGCATGCGCGGCAGGTGATTCCGTAGTGTCCGCCAGGTGGTTCTGGCATACCCGGCAGGTGATTTTGGCGTGTCCGGCAGGTGTTTCTGGCGAGTCGAGCAGGTGGCTCCGGCATGCTCGGCAGGTGCTTCCGGCGTCTCCGGCACTTGGTTCTGGTGTGTCTGAGAGCTGGTTCCGGCATGTCCGGCAGATGATTCCGGAGTGTCCGCCAAGTGGTTCTGGCATACCCAGCAGGTGATTTTGGCGTGTCAGGGAGGTGGTACCGGTGAGTCGAGCAGGTGGTTCCGGCGTGCTCAGCAGGTGGTTCAGGCGGTTCTGGCAGGTGGTATCCGTCTGTTCGGGGTGTGGTTCCAGCATCTCATGAACACGTTTCTGGCACGTCTGAGATGTGGTTCCAGCCGTCCCGACAGGTGTTTGCGCAGTGTCCGCCAAGCGGTTCTGACGTAGTTGGCAGGTGATTTTGGCATGACTGGCAGGTGGTTCCAGCAAGCCTGGCAGGTGATTCCAAAGTGTTCACCAACTGGTTGTGGCGTAGCCGGCAGGTGATTTTTGCGTGATCGGCAGGTGGTTCTGGCGAGTCGAGCAGGTGGTTCCGGCGTGCTCGGCTGGTGCTTCCGGGGTCATTGGCACGGGGTTCTGGCATGTCTGAGAGGTGGTTCCTGCATGCCCGGCAAGTGATTCCGGAGTGTTCGCCACGTGGTTCTGGCATAGTCGGCAGGTGATTTTGGCATGTCCGGCAGGTGGTTCAGGCGAGTTGAGCAGGTGGTTCCAACGTGCTTGGCAGGTGCTTCCGGCGTCTCCGGCACGTGTTTCTGGCACATCTGACAGGTGGTTCCGGCATGCCCGAAAGGTGATTCCGGTCTGTCCGGTAGGTGGTTCCAGCCTGCACGGCATGTGGTTCTGGTACGTCTCAGAGGTGGTTGCGCATGCCCAACAGGTGATTCCGGACTGTCCGCCACATGGTTCTGGCACGTCTGAGAGGTGGTTCCGGCATGCCCGGCAGGTCATCCCGGAGAGTCCTCCAAGTGGTTCTGGCATAACACGCAGGTGATTTTGGCGTGTCTGGCAGGTTGTTCCGTTGTGCTTGGCAGGTGGTTCAGGCTTGGCCGGCAGGTGGTTCCAGACTGTCCAGGACGTGTTTCCAGCTTCTCCGGCAGGTGGTTCTGGTACGTCTGAGAGGTGGTTCCGCCATGGCTGGCAGGTGATTCCGGACCGTCCCCCAGGTGGTTCTGGCATAGCCAGCAGTTGATATTGGCCTGTCCGGCAGGTGGTTCCAGCGAGTCGAACAGGTGGCTCCGGCGTGCTCGGCAGGTGGTTCCGGTCTGTCCGGTAGGTGATTCCGGCGTGTCCGGCACGTGCTTCCGGCACGTCGGAGAGGTGGTTCCGGCATGCGCGACAGGTGATTTCGGAGTGTCCGCCAGGTGGTTCTGGCGTACCCGGCAGGTGATTTTGGCGTGTCCGGCAGGTGTTTCTGGCGAGTCGAGCAGGTGGCTCCGGCATGCTCGGCAGGTGCTTCCGGCGTCTCCGGCACGTGGTTCTGGTGTGTCTGAGAGCTGGTTCCGGCATGTCCGGCAGATGATTCCGGAGTGTCCGCCAAGTGGTTCTGGCATACCCGGCTGGTGATTTGGGCATGTCAGGTAGGTGGTTCCGGCGAGTCGAGCAGGTGGCTCCGGCGTGCTCGGCAGGTTGTTCAGACGGCTGTGGCAGGTGTTTTCGGTCTGTTCGGGGTGTGGTTCCAGCATCTCATGCACATGGTTCTGGCACGTCTGAGATGTGGTTCCGGCCGGCCCGACAGGTGTTTCCACAGTGTCCGCCAAGTGGTACTGGCGTAGTTGGCAGGTGATTTTGGCATGACCGGCAGGTGGTTCCAGCAAGCCCGGCAGGTGATTCCGAAGTGTTCCCCAACTGGTTGTGGCGTAGCCGGCAGGTGATTTTTGCGTGTCCGGCAGGTGGTTCTGGCGACTCGAGCAGGTGGTTCCGGCGTGCTCGGCAGGTGCTTCCGGGGTCATTGGCACGGGGTTCTGGCATGTCTGAGAGGTGGTTCCTGCATGCCCGGCAAGTGATTCCGGAGTGTTCGCCAAGTGGTTCTGGCATAGTCGGCAGGTGATTTTGGCATGTCCGGCAGGTGGTTCAGGCGAGTTGAGCAGGTGGTTCCAACGTGCTTGGCAGGTTCTTCCGGCGTCTCCGGCACGTGTTTCTGGCACATCTGACAGGTGGTTCCGGCATGCCCGAAGGGTGATTCCGGTCTGTCCGGTAGGTGGTTCCAGCCTGCACGGCATGTGGTTCTGGTACGTCTCAGAGGTGGTTGCGCATGCCCAACAGGTGATTCCGGACTGTCCGCCACATGGTTCTGGCACGTCTGAGAGGTGGTTCCGGCCGGCCCGACAGGTGTTTCCACAGTGTCCGCCAAGTGGTACTGGCGTAGTTGGCAGGTGATTTTGGCATGACCGGCAGGTGGTTGCAGCAAGCCCGGCAGGTGATTCCGAAGTGTTCCCCAACTGGTTGTGGCATAGCCGGCAGGTGATTTTTGCGTGTCCGGCAGGTGGTTCTGGCGACTCGAGCAGGTGGTTCCGGCGTGCTCGGCAGGTGCTTCCGGGGTCATTGGCACGTGGTTCTGGCATATCTGAGAGGTGGTTCCGGCATGCCCGGCAGGTGATTCCGGAGTGTTCGCCAAGTGTTTCCGGCGTAGCCGGCAGGTGATTTTGCATGTCCAGCGGTCGTTCCGGCGGGTCGAGCCGGTGGTTCCTGCGTGTCCGGCAGGTGGTTCCGGTCTGTCCGGCAGGTGGTTCTGTGGTGTCCGGCACGAGGTTCAGTCTGAGAGGCTGTGCCGGCATGCCCCTCACGTGATTCCGGCTTGTCCCCGAAGTGGTGCTGGTGTAGCGGGCAGGCGATTTTGGCGTGTGCGGCAGGTGGTTCAGGCGAGTTGAGCAGGTGGTTGCGACGTGCTCGGCAGGTGCTTCCGGCGTCTCCGGCACGTGTTTCTGGCACATCTGACTGGTGGTTCCGGCATGCCCAAAAGTTGATTCCGGTCTGTCCGGTAGGTGGTTCCGGCGTGCACGGCACGTGGTTCTGGTACGTGTCAGAGGTGGTTGCGTATGCCCAACAGGTGATTCCGGACTGTCCGCCACGTGCTTCTGGCACGTCTGAGAGGTGGTTCCAACATGCCCGGCAGGTCATTTCGGAGAGTCGTCCAAGTGGTTCTGGCGTAGCCCGCAGGTGATTTTGGCGTGTCCGGCAGGTGGTTCCGCCGTGCTCGGCAGGTGGTTCAGGCATGTTCGTCACGTGGTTCCAGTCTGTCCAGGACGTGTTTCCAGCTTCTCCGGCAGGTGGTTCTGGTACGTCTGAGAGGTGGTTCCGCCATGGCTGGCAGGTGATCCCGGACTGTCCCCCAGGTGGTTCTGGCATAGCCAGCAGTTGATATTGGCCTGTCCGGCAGGTGGTTCCAGCGAGTCGAACAGGTGGCTCCGGCTTTCTTGGCAGGTGGTTCCGGTCTGTCCGGTAGGTGTTTCCGGCGTGTCTGGCACGTGCTTCCGGCACGTCTGAGAGGTGGTTCCGGCATGCGCGGCAGGTGATTCCGTAGTGTCCGCCAGGTGGTTCTGGCATACCCGGCAGGTGATTTTGGCGTGTCCGGCAGGTGTTTCTGGCGAGTCGAGCAGGTGGCTCCGGCATGCTCGGCAGGTGCTTCCGGCGTCTCCGGCACTTGGTTCTGGTGTGTCTGAGAGCTGGTTCCGGCATGTCCGGCAGATGATTCCGGAGTGTCCGCCAAGTGGTTCTGGCATACCCAGCAGGTGATTTTGGCATGTCAGGGAGGTGGTACCGGTGAGTCGAGCAGGTGGTTCCGGCGTGCTCAGCAGGTGGTTCAGGCGGTTCTGGCAGGTGGTATCCGTCTGTTCGGGGTGTGGTTCCAGCATCTCATGAACACGTTTCTGGCACGTCTGAGATGTGGTTCCGGCCGGCCCGACAGGTGTTTGCCCAGTCTCCGCCAAGCGGTTCTGGCGTAGTTGGCAGGTGATTTTGGCATGACTGGCAGGTGGTTCCAGCAAGCCTGGCAGGTGATTCCAAAGTGTTCACCAACTGGTTGTGGCGTAGCCGGCAGGTGATTTTTGCGTGATCGGCAGGTGGTTCTGGCGAGTCGAGCAGGTGGTTCCGGCGTGCTCGGCTGGTGCTTCCGGGGTCATTGGCACGGGGTTCTGGCATGTCTGAGAGGTGGTTCCTGCATGCCCGGCAAGTGATTCCGGAGTGTTCGCCAAGTGGTTCTGGCATAGTCGGCAGGTGATTTTGGCATGTCCGGCAGGTGGTTCAGGCGAGTTGAGCAGGTGGTTCCAACGTGCTTGGCAGGTGCTTCCGGCGTCTCCGGCACGTGTTTCTGGCACATCTGACAGGTGGTTCCGGCATGCCCGAAAGGTGATTCCGGTCTGTCCGGTAGGTGGTTCCAGCCTGCACGGCATGTGGTTCTGGTACGTCTCAGAGGTGGTTGCGCATGCCCAACAGGTGATTCCGGACTGTCCGCCACATGGTTCTGGCACGTCTGAGAGGTGGTTCCGGCATGCCCGGCAGGTCATCCCAGAGAGTCCTCCAAGTGGTTCTGGCATAACACGCAGGTGATTTTGGCGTGTCTGGCAGGTTGTTCCGTTGTGCTTGGCAGGTGGTTCAGGCTTGGCCGGCAGGTGGTTCCAGACTGTCCAGGACGTGTTTCCAGCTTCTCCGGCAGGTGGTTCTGGTACGTCTGAGAGGTGGTTCCGCCATGGCTGGCAGGTGATTCCGGACCGTCCCCCAGGTGGTTCTGGCATAGCCAGCAGTTGATATTGGCCTGTCCGGCAGGTGGTTCCAGCGAGTCGAACAGGTGGCTCCGGCGTGCTCGGCAGGTGGTTCCGGTCTGTCCGGTAGGTGATTCCGGCGTGTCCGGCACGTGCTTCCGGCACGTCTGAGAGGTGGTTCCGGCATGCGCGACAGGTGATTTCGGAGTGTCCGCCAGGTGGTTCTGGCGTACCCGGCAGGTGATTTTGGCGTGTCCGGCAGGTGTTTCTGGCGAGTCGAGCAGGTGGCTCCGGCATGCTCGGCAGGTGCTTCCGGCGTCTCCGGCACGTGGTTCTGGTGTGTCTGAGAGCTGGTTCCGGCATGTCCGGCAGATGATTCCGGAGTGTCCGCCAAGTGGTTCTGGCATACCCGGCTGGTGATTTGGGCATGTCAGGTAGGTGGTTCCGGCGAGTCGAGCAGGTGGCTCCGGCGTGCTCGGCAGGTTGTTCAGACGGGTCTGGCAGGTGTTTTCCGTCTGTTCGGGGTGTGGTTCCAGCATCTCATGCACATGGTTCTGGCACGTCTGAGATGTGGTTCCGACCGCCCCGACAGGTGTTTCCACAGTGTCCGCCAAGTGGTACTGGCGTAGTTGGCAGGTGATTTTGGCATGACCGGCAGGTGGTTCCAGCAAGCCCGGCAGGTGATTCCGAAGTGTTCCCCAACTGGTTGTGGCATAGCCGGCAGGTGATTTTTGCGTGTCCGGCAGGTGGTTCTGGCGAGTCGAGCAGGTGGTTCCGGAGTGCTCGGCAGGTGCTTCCGGGGTCATTGGCACGTGGTTCTGGCATATCTGAGAGGTGGTTCCGGCATGCCCGGCAGGTGATTCCGGAGTGTTCGCCAAGTGTTTCCGGCGTAGCCGGCAGGTGATTTTGCATGTCCAGCGGTCGTTCCGGCGGGGCGAGCCGGTGGTTCCGGCGTGTCCGGCAGGTGGTTCCGGTCTGTCCGGCAGGTGGTTCTGTGGTGTCCGGCACGAGGTTCAGTCTGAGAGGCTGTGCCGGCATGCCCCTCACGTGATTCCGGCTTGTCCCCGAAGTGGTGCTGGTGTAGCGGGCAGGTGATTTTGGCGTGTGCGGCAGGTGGTTCAGGCGAGTTGAGCAGGTGGTTGCGACGTGCTCGGCAGGTGCTTCCGGCGTCTCCGGCACGTGTTTCTGGCACATCTGACTGGTGGTTCCGGCATGCCCAAAAGTTGATTCCGGTCTGTCCGGTAGGTGGTTCCGGCGTGCACGGCACGTGGTTCTGGTACGTGTCAGAGGTGGTTGCGTATGCCCAACAGGTGATACCGGACTGTCCGCCACGTGCTTCTGGCACGTCTGAGAGGTGGTTCAAACATGCCCGGCAGGTCATTTCGGAGAGTCGTCCAAGTGGTTCTGGCGTAGCCCGCAGGTGATTTTGGCGTGTCCGGCATGTGGTTCCGCCGTGCTCGGCAGGTGGTTCAGGCATGGCCGTCACGTGGTTCCAGTCTGTCCAGGACGTGTTTCCAGGTTCTCCGGCAGGTGGTTCTGGTACGTCTGAGAGGTGGTTCCGCCATGGCTGGCAGGTGATCCCGGACTGTCCCCCAGGTGGTTCTGGCATAGCCAGCAGTTGATATTGGCCTTTCTGGCAGGTGGTTCCAGCGAGTCGAACAGGTGGCTCCGGCGTTCTTGGCAGGTGGTTCTGGTCTGTCCGGTAGGTGTTTCCGGCGTGTCCGGCACGTGCTTCCAGCACGTCTGACAGGTGGTTCCGGCATGCGCGGCAGGTGATTCCGTAGTGTCCGCCAGGTGGTTCTGGCATACCCGGCAGGTGATTTTGGCGTGTCCGGCAGGTGTTTCTGGCGAGTCGAGCAGGTGGCTCCGGCATGCTCGGCAGGTGCTTCCAGCGTCTCCGGCACTTGGTTCTGGTGTGTCTGAGAGCTGGTTAGGGCATGTCCGGCAGATGATTCCGGAGTGTCCGCCAAGTGGTTCTGGCATACCCAGCAGGTGATTTTGGCGTGTCAGGGAGGTGGTACCGGTGAGTCGAGCAGGTGGTTCCGGCGTGCTCAGCAGGTGGTTCAGGCGGTTCTGGCAGGTGGTATCCGTCTGTTCGGGGTGTGGTTCCAGCATCTCATGAACACGTTTCTGGCACGTCTGAGATGTGGTTCCAGCCGGCCCGACAGGTGTTTGCGCAGTGTCCGCCAAGCGGTTCTGGCGTAGTTGGCAGGTGATTTTGGCATGACTGGCAGGTGGTTCCAGCAAGCCTGGCAGGTGATTCCAAAGTGTTCACCAACTGGTTGTGGCGTAGCCGGCAGGTGATTTTTGCGTGATCGGCAGGTGGTTCTGGCGAGTCGAGCAGGTGGTTCCGGCGTGCTCGGCTGGTGCTTCCGGGGTCATTGGCTCGGGGTTCTGGCATGTCTGAGAGGTGGTTCCTGCATGCCCGGCAAGTGATTCCGGAGTGTTCGCCAAGTGGTTCTGGCATAGTCGGCAGGTGATTTTGGCATGTCCGGCAGGTGGTTCAGGCGAGTTGAGCAGGTGGTTCCAACGTGCTTGGCAGGTGCTTCCGGCGTCTCCGGCACGTGTTTCTGGCACATCTGACAGGTGGTTCCGGCATGCCCGAAAGGTGATTCCGGTCTGTCCGGTAGGTGGTTCCAGCCTGCACGGCATGTGGTTCTGGTACGTCTCAGAGGTGGTTGCGCATGCCCAACAGGTGATTCCGGACTGTCCGCCACATGGTTCTGGCACGTCTGAGAGGTGGTTCCGGCATGCCCGGCAGGTCATCCCAGAGAGTCCTCCAAGTGGTTCTGGCATAACACGCAGGTGATTTTGGCGTGTCTGGCAGGTTGTTCCGTTGTGCTTGGCAGGTGGTTCAGGCTTGGCCGGCAGGTGGTTCCAGACTGTCCAGGACGTGTTTCCAGCTTCTCCGGCAGGTGGTTCTGGTACGTCTGAGAGGTGGTTCCGCCATGGCTGGCAGGTGATTCCGGACCGTCCCCCAGGTGGTTCTGGCATAGCCAGCAGTTGATATTGGCCTGTCCGGCAGGTGGTTCCAGCGAGTCGAACAGGTGGCTCCGGCGTGCTCGGCAGGTGGTTCCGGTCTGTCCGGTAGGTGATTCCGGCGTGTCCGGCACGTGCTTCCGGCACGTCTGAGAGGTGGTTCCGGCATGCGCGGCAGGTGATTTCGGAGTGTCCGCCAGGTGGTTCTGGCGTACCCGGCAGGTGATTTTGGCGTGTCCGGCAGGTGTTTCTGGCGAGTCGAGCAGGTGGCTCCGGCATGCTCGGCAGGTGCTTCCGGCGTCTCCGGCACGTGGCTCTGGTATGTCTGAGAGCTGGTTCCGGCATGTCCGGCAGATGATTCCGGAGTGTCCGCCAAGTGGTTCTGGCATACCCGGCTGGTGATTTGGGCATGTCAGGTAGGTGGTTCCGGCGAGTCGAGCAGGTGGCTCCGGCGTGCTCGGCAGGTTGTTCAGACGGGTCTGGCAGGTGTTTTCCGTCTGTTCGGGGTGTGGTTCCAGCATCTCATGCGCATGGTTCTGGCACGTCTGAGATGTGGTTCCGGCCGGCCCGACAGGTGTTTCCACAGTGTCCGCCAAGTGGTACTGGCGTAGTTGGCAGGTGATTTTGGCATGACCGGCAGGTGGTTCCAGCAAGCCCGGCAGGTGATTCCGAAGTGTTCCCCAACTGGTTGTGGTGTAGCCGGCAGGTGATTTTTGCGTGTCCGGCAGGTGTTTCTGGTGATTCGAGCAGGTGGTTCCGGCGTGCTCGGCAGGTGCTTCCGGGGTCATTGGCACGTGGTCCTGGCATATCTGAGAGGTGGTTCCGGCATGCCCGGCAGGTGATTCCGGAGTGTTCGCCAAGTGTTTCCGGCGTAGCCGGCAGGTGATTTTGCATGTCCAGCGGTCGTTCCGGCGGGTCGAGCCGGTGGTTCCGGCGTGTCTGGCAGGTGGTTCCGGTCTGTCCGGCAGGTGGTTCTGTGGTGTCCGGCACGAGGTTCAGTCTGAGAGGCTGTGCCGGCATGCCCCTCACGTGATTCCGGCTTGTCCGCGAAGTGGTGCTGGTGTAGCGGGCAGGCGATTTTGGCGTGTGCGGCAGGTGGTTCAGGCGAGTTGAGCAGGTGGTTGCGACGTGCTCGGCAGGTGCTTCCGGCGTCTCCGGCACGTGTTTCTGGCACATCTGACTGGTGGTTCCGGCATGCCCAAAAGTTGATTCCGGTCTGTCCGGTAGGTGGTTCCGGCGTGCACGGCACGTGGTTCTGGTACGTGTCAGAGGTGGTTGCGTATGCCCAACAGGTGATTCCGGACTGTCCGCCACGTGCTTCTGGCACGTCTGAGAGGTGGTTCCAACATGCCCGGCAGGTCATTTCGGAGAGTCGTCCAAGTGGTTCTGGCGTAGCCCGCAGGTGATTTTGGCGTGTCCGGCAGGTGGTTCCGCCGTGCTCGGCAGGTGGTTCAGGCATGGCCGTCACGCGGTTCCAGTCTGTCCAGGAGGTGTTTCCAGCTTCTCCGGCAGGTGGTTCTGGTAGGTCTGAGAGGTGGTTCCGCCATGGCTGGCAGGTAGTCCCGGACTGTCCCCCAGGTGGTTCTGGCATAGAGAGCAGTTGATATTGGCCTGTCCGGCAGGTGGTTCCAGCGAGTCGAACAGGTGGCTCCGGCGTTCTTGGCAGGTGGTTCCGGTCTGTCCGGTAGGTGTTTCCGGCGTGTCCGGCACGTGTTTCCGGCACGTCTGAGAGGTGCTTCCGGCATGCGCGGCAGGTGATTCCGTAGTGTCCGCCAGGTGGTTCTGGCATACCCGGCAGGTGATTTTGGCGTGTCCGGCAGGTGTTTCTGGCGAGTCGAGCAGGTGGCTCCGGCATGCTCGGCAGGTGCTTCCGGCGTCTCCGGCACGTGGTTCTGGTGTGTCTGAGAGCTGGTTCCGGCATGTCCGGCAGATGATTCCGGAGTGTCCGCCAAGTGGTTCTGGCATACCCGGCTGGTGATTTGGGCATGTCAGGTAGGTGGTTCCGGCGAGTCGAGCAGGTGGCTCCGGCGTGCTCGGCAGGTTGTTCAGACGGGTCTGGCAGGTGTTTTCCGTCTGTTCGGGGTGTGGTTCCAGCATCTCATGCACATGGTTCTGGCACGTGTGAGATGTGGTTCCGGCCGGCCCGACAGGTGTTTCCACAGTGTCCGCCAAGTGGTACTGGCGTAGTTGGCAGGTGATTTTGGCATGACCGGCAGGTGGTTCCAGCAAGCCCGGCAGGTGATTCCGAAGTGTTCCCCAACTGGTTGTGGCGTAGCCGGCAGGTGATTTTTGCGTGTCCGGCAGGTGGTTCTGGCGAGTCGAGCAGGTGGTTCCGGCGTGCTCGGCAGGTGCTTCCAGGGTCATTGGCACGTGGTTCTGGCATATCTGAGAGGTGGTTCCGGCATGCCCGGCAGGTGATTCCGGAGTGTTCGCCAAGTGTTTCCGGCGTAGCCGGCAGGTGATTTTGCATGTCCAGCGGTCGTTCCGGCGGGTCGAGCCGGTGGTTCCGGCGTGTCCGGCAGGTGGTTCCGGTCTGTCCGGCAGGTGGTTCTGTGGTGACCGGCACGAGGTTCAGTCTGAGAGGCTGTGCCGGCATGCCCCTCACGTGATTCCGGCTTGTCCCCGAAGTGGTGCTGGTGTAGCGTGCAGGTGATTTTGGCGTGTGCGGCAGCTGGTTCAGGCGAGTTGAGCAGGTGGTTGCGACGTGCTCGGCAGGTGCTTCCGGCGTCTCCGGCACGTGTTTCTGGCACATCTGACTGGTGGTTCCGGCATGCCCAAAAGTTGATTCCGGTCTGTCCGGTAGGTGGTTCCGGCGTGCACGGCACGTGGTTCTGGTACGTGTCAGAGGTGGTTGCGTATGCCCAACAGGTGATACCGGACTGTCCGCCACGTGCTTCTGGCACGTCTGAGAGGTGGTTCCGGCATGCCCGGCAGGTCATCCCAGAGAGTCCTCCAAGTGGTTCTGGCATAACACGCAGGTGATTTTGGCGTGTCTGGCAGGTTGTTCCGTTGTGCTTGGCAGGTGGTTCAGGCTTGGCCGGCAGGTGGTTCCAGACTGTCCAGGACGTGTTTCCAGCTTCTCCGGCAGGTGGTTCTGGTACGTCTGAGAGGTGGTTCCGCCATGGCTGGCAGGTGATTCCGGACCGTCCCCCAGGTGGTTCTGGCATAGCCAGCAGTTGATATTGGCCTGTCCGGCAGGTGGTTCCAGCGAGTCGAACAGGTGGCTCCGGCGTGCTCGGCAGGTGGTTCCGGTCTGTCCGGTAGGTGATTCCGGCGTGTCCGGCACGTGCTTCCGGCACGTCTGAGAGGTGGTTCCGGCATGCGCGACAGGTGATTTCGGAGTGTCCGCCAGGTGGTTCTGGCGTACCCGGCAGGTGATTTTGGCGTGTCCGGCAGGTGTTTCTGGCGAGTCGAGCAGGTGGCTCCGGCATGCTCGGCAGGTGCTTCCGGCGTCTCCGGCACGTGGTTCTGGTGTGTCTGAGAGCTGGTTCCGGCATGTCCGGCAGATGATTCCGGAGTGTCCGCCAAGTGGTTCTGGCATACCCGGCTGGTGATTTGGGCATGTCAGGTAGGTGGTTCCGGCGAGTCGAGCAGGTGGCTCCGGCGTGCTCGGCAGGTTGTTCAGACGGGTCTGGCAGGTGTTTTCCGTCTGTTCGGGGTGTGGTTCCAGCATCTCATGCACATGGTTCTGGCACGTCTGAGATGTGGTTCCGGCCGGCCCGACAGGTGTTTCCACAGTGTCCGCCAAGTGGTACTGGCGTAGTTGGCAGGTGATTTTGGCATGACCGGCAGGTGGTTCCAGCAAGCCCGGCAGGTGATTCCGAAGTGTTCCCCAACTGGTTGTGGCGTAGCCGGCAGGTGATTTTTGCGTGTCCGGCAGGTGGTTCTGGCGAGTCGAGCAGGTGGTTCCGGCGTGCTCGGCAGGTGCTTCCGGGGTCATTGGCACGTGGTTCTGGCATATCTGAGAGGTGGTTCCGGCATGCCCGGCAGGTGATTCCGGAGTGTTCGCCAAGTGTTTCCGGCGTAGCCGGCAGGTGATTTTGCATGTCCAGCGGTCGTTCCGGCGGGTCGAGCCGGTGGTTCCGGCGTGTCCGGCAGGTGGTTCCGGTCTGTCCGGCAGGTGGTTCTGTGGTGTCCGGCACGAGGTTCAGTCTGAGAGGCTGTGCCGGCATGCCCCTCACGTGATTCCGGCTTGTCCCCGAAGTGGTGCTGGTGTAGCGGGCAGGTGATTTTGGCGTGTGCGGCAGGTGGTTCAGGCGAGTTGAGCAGGTGGTTGCGACGTGCTCGGCAGGTGCTTCCGGCGTCTCCGGCACGTGTTTCTGGCACATCTGACTGGTGGTTCCGGCATGCCCAAAAGTTGATTCCGGTCTGTCCGGTAGGTGGTTCCGGCGTGCACGGCACGTGGTTCTGGTACGTGTCAGAGGTGGTTGCGTATGCCCAACAGGTGATTCCGGACTGTCCGCCACGTGCTTCTGGCACGTCTGAGAGGTGGTTCCAACATGCCCGGCAGGTCATTTCGGAGAGTCGTCCAAGTGGTTCTGGCGTAGCCCGCAGGTGATTTTGGCGTGTCCGGCAGGTGGTTCCGCCGTGCTCGGCAGGTGGTTCAGGCATGGCCGTCACGTGGTTCCAGTCTGTCCAGGACGTGTTTCCAGCTTCTCCGGCAGGTGGTTCTGGTACGTCTGAGAGGTGGTTCCGCCATGGCTGGCAGGTGATCCCGGACTGTCCCCCAGGTGGTTCTGGCATAGCCAGCAGTTGATATTGGCCTTTCTGGCAGGTGGTTCCAGCGAGTCGAACAGGTGGCTCCGGCGTTCTTGGCAGGTGGTTCCGGTCTGTCCGGTAGGTGTTTCCGGCGTGTCCGGCACGTGCTTCCAGCACGTCTGAGAGGTGGTTCCGGCATGCGCGGCAGGTGATTCCGTAGTGTCCGCCAGGTGGTTCTGGCATACCCGGCAGGTGATTTTGGCGTGTCCGGCAGGTGTTTCTGGCGAGTCGAGCAGGTGGCTCCGGCATGCTCGGCAGGTGCTTCCAGCGTCTCCGGCACTTGGTTCTGGTGTGTCTGAGAGCTGGTTCGGGCATGTCCGGCAGATGATTCCGGAGTGTCCGCCAAGTGGTTCTGGCATACCCAGCAGGTGATTTTGGCGTGTCAGGGAGGTGGTACCGGTGAGTCGAGCAGGTGGTTCCGGCGTGCTCAGCAGGTGGTTCAGGCGGTTCTGGCAGGTGGTATCCGTCTGTTCGGGGTGTGGTTCCAGCATCTCATGAACACGTTTCTGGCACGTCTGAGATGTGGTTCCAGCCGGCCCGACAGGTGTTTGCGCAGTGTCCGCCAAGCGGTTCTGGCGTAGTTGGCAGGTGATTTTGGCATGACTGGCAGGTGGTTCCAGCAAGCCTGGCAGGTGATTCCAAAGTGTTCACCAACTGGTTGTGGCGTAGCCGGCAGGTGATTTTTGCGTGATCGGCAGGTGGTTCTGGCGAGTCGAGCAGGTGGTTCCGGCGTGCTCGGCTGGTGCTTCCGGGGTCATTGGCACGGGGTTCTGGCATGTCTGAGAGGTGGTTCCTGCATGCCCGGCAAGTGATTCCGGAGTGTTCGCCAAGTGGTTCTGGCATAGTCGGCAGGTGATTTTGGCATGTCCGGCAGGTGGTTCAGGCGAGTTGAGCAGGTGGTTCCAACGTGCTTGGCAGGTGCTTCCGGCGTCTCCGGCACGTGTTTCTGGCACATCTGACAGGTGGTTCCGGCATGCCCGAAAGGTGATTCCGGTCTGTCCGGTAGGTGGTTCCAGCCTGCACGGCATGTGGTTCTGGTACGTCTCAGAGGTGGTTGCGCATGCCCAACAGGTGATTCCGGACTGTCCGCCACATGGTTCTGGCACGTCTGAGAGGTGGTTCCGGCATGCCCGGCAGGTCATCCCAGAGAGTCCTCCAAGTGGTTCTGGCATAACACGCAGGTGATTTTGGCGTGTCTGGCAGGTTGTTCCGTTGTGCTTGGCAGGTGGTTCAGGCTTGGCCGGCAGGTGGTTCCAGACTGTCCAGGACGTGTTTCCAGCTTCTCCGGCAGGTGGTTCTGGTACGTCTGAGAGGTGGTTCCGCCATGGCTGGCAGGTGATTCCGGACCGTCCCCCAGGTGGTTCTGGCATAGCCAGCAGTTGATATTGGCCTGTCCGGCAGGTGGTTCCAGCGAGTCGAACAGGTGGCTCCGGCGTGCTCGGCAGGTGGTTCCGGTCTGTCCGGTAGGTGATTCCGGCGTGTCCGGCACGTGCTTCCGGCACGTCTGAGAGGTGGTTCCGGCATGCGCGACAGGTGATTTCGGAGTGTCCGCCAGGTGGTTCTGGCGTACCCGGCAGGTGATTTTGGCGTGTCCGGCAGGTGTTTCTGGCGAGTCGAGCAGGTGGCTCCGGCATGCTCGGCAGGTGCTTCCGGCGTCTCCGGCACGTGGTTCTGGTGTGTCTGAGAGCTGGTTCCGGCATGTCCGGCAGATGATTCCGGAGTGTCCGCCAAGTGGTTCTGGCATACCCGGCTGGTGATTTGGGCATGTCAGGTAGGTGGTTCCGGCGAGTCGAGCAGGTGGCTCCGGCGTGCTCGGCAGGTTGTTCAGACGGGTCTGGCAGGTGTTTTCCGTCTGTTCGGGGTGTGGTTCCAGCATCTCATGCACATGGTTCTGGCACGTCTGAGATGTGGTTCCGGCCGGCCCGACAGGTGTTTCCACAGTGTCCGCCAAGTGGTACTGGCGTAGTTGGCAGGTGATTTTGGCATGACCGGCAGGTGGTTCCAGCAAGCCCGGCAGGTGATTCCGAAGTGTTCCCCAACTGGTTGTGGCGTAGCCGGCAGGTGATTTTTGCGTGTCCGGCAGGTGGTTCTGGCGAGTCGAGCAGGTGGTTCCGGCGTGCTCGGCAGGTGCTTCCGGGGTCATTGGCACGTGGTTCTGGCATATCTGAGAGGTGGTTCCGGCATGCCCGGCAGGTGATTCCGGAGTGTTCGCCAAGTGTTTCCGGCGTAGCCGGCAGGTGATTTTGCATGTCCAGCGGTCGTTCCGGCGGGTCGAGCCGGTGGTTCCGGCGTGTCCGGCAGGTGGTTCCGGTCTGTCCGGCAGGTGGTTCTGTGGTGTCCGGCACGAGGTTCAGTCTGAGAGGCTGTGCCGGCATGCCCCTCACGTGATTCCGGCTTGTCCCCGAAGTGGTGCTGGTGTAGCGGGCAGGTGATTTTGGCGTGTGCGGCAGGTGGTTCAGGCGAGTTGAGCAGGTGGTTGCGACGTGCTCGGCAGGTGCTTCCGGCGTCTCCGGCACGTGTTTCTGGCACATCTGACTGGTGGTTCCGGCATGCCCAAAAGTTGATTCCGGTCTGTCCGGTAGGTGGTTCCGGCGTGCACGGCACGTGGTTCTGGTACGTGTCAGAGGTGGTTGCGTATGCCCAACAGGTGATTCCGGACTGTCCGCCACGTGCTTCTGGCACGTCTGAGAGGTGGTTCCAACATGCCCGGCAGGTCATTTCGGAGAGTCGTCCAAGTGGTTCTGGCGTAGCCCGCAGGTGATTTTGGCGTGTCCGGCAGGTGGTTCCGCCGTGCTCGGCAGGTGGTTCAGGCATGGCCGTCACGTGGTTCCAGTCTGTCCAGGACGTGTTTCCAGCTTCTCCGGCAGGTGGTTCTGGTACGTCTGAGAGGTGGTTCCGCCATGGCTGGCAGGTGATCCCGGACTGTCCCCCAGGTGGTTCTGGCATAGAGAGCAGTTGATATTGGCCTGTCCGGCAGGTGGTTCCAGCGAGTCGAACAGGTGGCTCCGGCGTTCTTGGCAGGTGGTTCCGGTCTGTCCGGTAGGTGTTTCCGGCGTGTCCGGCACGTGCTTCCGGCACGTCTGAGAGGTGCTTCCGGCATGCGCGGCAGGTGATTCCGTAGTGTCCGCCAGGTGGTTCTGGCATACCCGGCAGGTGATTTTGGCGTGTCCGGCAGGTGTTTCTGGCGAGTCGAGCAGGTGGCTCCGGCATGCTCGGCAGGTGCTTCCGGCGTCTCCGGCACGTGGTTCTGGTGTGTCTGAGAGCTGGTTCCGGCATGTCCGGCAGATGATTCCGGAGTGTCCGCCAAGTGGTTCTGGCATACCCGGCTGGTGATTTGGGCATGTCAGGTAGGTGGTTCCGGCGAGTCGAGCAGGTGGCTCCGGCGTGCTCGGCAGGTTGTTCAGACGGGTCTGGCAGGTGTTTTCCGTCTGTTCGGGGTGTGGTTCCAGCATCTCATGCACATGGTTCTGGCACGTCTGAGATGTGGTTCCGGCCGGCCCGACAGGTGTTTCCACAGTGTCCGCCAAGTGGTACTGGCGTAGTTGGCAGGTGATTTTGGCATGACCGGCAGGTGGTTCCAGCAAGCCCGGCAGGTGATTCCGAAGTGTTCCCCAACTGGTTGTGGCGTAGCCGGCAGGTGATTTTTGCGTGTCCGGCAGGTGGTTCTGGCGAGTCGAGCAGGTGGTTCCGGCGTGCTCGGCAGGTGCTTCCGGGGTCATTGGCACGTGGTTCTGGCATATCTGAGAGGTGGTTCCGGCATGCCCGGCAGGTGATTCCGGAGTGTTCGCCAAGTGTTTCCGGCGTAGCCGGCAGGTGATTTTGCATGTCCAGCGGTCGTTCCGGCGGGTCGAGCCGGTGGTTCCGGCGTGTCCGGCAGGTGGTTCCGGTCTGTCCGGCAGGTGGTTCTGTGGTGACCGGCACGAGGTTCAGTCTGAGAGGCTGTGCCGGCATGCCCCTCACGTGATTCCGGCTTGTCCCCGAAGTGGTGCTGGTGTAGCGGGCAGGTGATTTTGGCGTGTGCGGCAGCTGGTTCAGGCGAGTTGAGCAGGTGGTTGCGACGTGCTCGGCAGGTGCTTCCGGCGTCTCCGGCACGTGTTTCTGGCACATCTGACTGGTGGTTCCGGCATGCCCAAAAGTTGATTCCGGTCTGTCCGGTAGGTGGTTCCGGCGTGCACGGCACGTGGTTCTGGTACGTGTCAGAGGTGGTTGCGTATGCCCAACAGGTGATTCCGGACTGTCCGCCACGTGCTTCTGGCACGTCTGAGAGGTGGTTCCAACATGCCCGGCAGGTCATTTCGGAGAGTCGTCCAAGTGGTTCTGGCGTAGCCCGCAGGTGATTTTGGCGTGTCCGGCAGGTGGTTCCGCCGTGCTCGGCAGGTGGTTCAGGCATGGCCGTCACGTGGTTCCAGTCTGTCCAGGACGTGTTTCCAGCTTCTCCGGCAGGTGGTTCTGGTACGTCTGAGAGGTGGTTCCGCCATGGCTGGCAGGTGATCCCGGACTGTCCCCCAGGTGGTTCTGGCATAGCCAGCAGTTGATATTGGCCTGTCCGGCAGGTGGTTCCAGCGAGTCGAACAGGTGGCTCCGGCGTTCTTGGCAGGTGGTTCCGGTCTGTCCGGTAGGTGTTTCCGGCGTGTCCGGCACGTGCTTCCGGCACGTCTGAGAGGTGGTTCCGGCATGCGCGGCAGGTGATTCCGTAGTGTCCGCCAGGTGGTTCTGGCATACCCGGCAGGTGATTTTGGCGTGTCCGGCAGGTGTTTCTGGCGAGTCGAGCAGGTGGCTCCGGCATGCTCGGCAGGTGCTTCCGGCGTCTCCGGCACTTGGTTCTGGTGTGTCTGAGAGCTGGTTCCGGCATGTCCGGCAGATGATTCCGGAGTGTCCGCCAAGTGGTTCTGGCATACCCAGCAGGTGATTTTGGCGTGTCAGGGAGGTGGTACCGGTGAGTCGAGCAGGTGGTTCCGGCGTGCTCAGCAGGTGGTTCAGGCGGTTCTGGCAGGTGGTTTCCGTCTGTTCGGGGTGTGGTTCCAGCATCTCATGAACACGTTTCTGGCACGTCTGAGATGTGGTTCCGGCCGGCCCGACAGGTGTTTCCACAGTGTCCGCCAAGTGGTACTGGCGTAGTTGGCAGGTGATTTTGGCATGACCGGCAGGTGGTTCCAGCAAGCCCGGCAGGTGATTCCGAAGTGTTCCCCAACTGGTTGTGGCGTAGCCGGCAGGTGATTTTTGCGTGTCCGGCAGGTGGTTCTGGCGAGTCGAGCAGGTGGTTCCGGCGTGCTCGGCAGGTGCTTCCGGGGTCATTGGCACGTGGTTCTGGCATATCGGAGAGGTGGTTCCAGCATGCCCGGCAGGTGATTCCGGAGTGTTCGCCAAGTGTTTCTGGCGTAGCCGGCAGGTGATTTTGCATGTCCAGCGGTCGTTCCGGTGGGTCGAGCCGGTGGTTCCGGCGTGTCCGGCAGGTGGTTCCGGTCTGTCCGGCAGGTGGTTCTGTGGTGTCCGGCACGAGGTTCAGTCTGAGAGGCTGTGCCGGCATGCCCCTCACGTGATTCCGGCTTGTCCCCAAAGTGGTGCTGGTGTAGCGGGCAGGTGATTTTGGCGTGTGCGGCAGGTGGTTCAGGCGAGTTGAGCAGGTGGTTGCGGCATGCTCGGCAGGTGCTTCCGGCGTCTCCGGCACGTGGTTCTGGCACGTCTGATAGGTGGTTCCGGGCATGTCCCGGCAGTTGATTCCGGAGTGTCCGCCAAGTGGTTCCGGCATACCGGCAGGTGATTTTGGCGTGTCAGGGAGGTGGTTCCGGTGAGTCGAGCAGGTGGTTCCGGCGTGCTCAGCAGGTGCTTCAGGCGGTTCTGGCAGGTGGTATCCGTCTGTTCGGGGTGTGGTTCCAGCATCTCATGAACACGTTTCTGGCACGTCTGAGATGTGGTTCCAACCTGCCCGACAGGTGTTTTCGCAGTGTCCTCCAAGCGGTTCTGGCGTAGCTCGCAGGTGATTTTGGCGTGTCCGGCAGGTGGTTTCAGCAAGCCTGGCAGGTGATTCCAAAGTGTTCACCAACTGGTTGTGGCGTAGCCGGCAGGTGATTTTTGCGTGCTCGGCAGGTGGTTCTGGCGCGAGCAGGTGGTTGCGACGTGCTCGGCAGGTGCTTCCGGGGTCATTGGCACGGGGTTCTGGCATGTCTGAGAGGTGGTTCCTGCATGCCCGGCAAGTGATTCCGGAGTGTTCGCCAAGTGGTTCTGGCATAGTCGGCAGGTGATTTTGGCATGTCCGGCAGGTGGTTCAGGCGAGTTGAGCAGGTGGTTCCAACGTGCTTGGCAGGTGCTTCCGGCGTCTCCGGCACGTGTTTCTGGCACATCTGACAGGTGGTTCCGGCATGCCCGAAAGGTGATTCCGGTCTGTCCGGTAGGTGGTTCCAGCCTGCACGGCATGTGGTTCTGGTACGTCTCAGAGGTGGTTGCGCATGCCCAACAGGTGATTCCGGACTGTCCGCCACATGGTTCTGGCACGTCTGAGAGGTGGTTCCGGCATGCCCGGCAGGTCATCCCGGAGAGTCCTCCAAGTGGTTCTGGCATAACACGCAGGTGATTTTGGCGTGTCTGGCAGGTTGTTCCGTTGTGCTTGGCAGGTGGTTCAGGCTTGGCCGGCAGGTGGTTCCAGACTGTCCAGGACGTGTTTCCAGCTTCTCCGGCAGGTGGTTCTGGTACGTCTGAGAGGTGGTTCCGCCATGGCTGGCAGGTGATTCCGGACCGTCCCCCAGGTGGTTCTGGCATAGCCAGCAGTTGATATTGGCCTGTCCGGCAGGTGGTTCCAGCGAGTCGAACAGGTGGCTCCGGCGTGCTCGGCAGGTGGTTCCGGTCTGTCCGGTAGGTGATTCCGGCGTGTCCGGCACGTGCTTCCGGCACGTCTGAGAGGTGGTACCGGCATGCGCGACAGGTGATTTCGGAGTGTCCGCCAGGTGGTTCTGGCGTACCCGGCAGGTGATTTTGGCGTGTCCGGCAGGTGTTTCTGGCGAGTCGAGCAGGTGGCTCCGGCGTGCTCGGCAGGTGCTTCCGGCGTCTCCGGCACGTGGTTCTGGTGTGTCTGAGAGCTGGTTCCGGCATGTCCGGCAGATGATTCCGGAGTGTCCGCCAAGTGGTTCTGGCATACCCGGCTGGTGATTTGGGCATGTCAGGTAGGTGGTTCCGGCGAGTCGAGCAGGTGGCTCCGGCGTGCTCGGCAGGTTGTTCAGACGGCTGTGGCAGGTGTTTTCGGTCTGTTCGGGGTGTGGTTCCAGCATCTCATGCACATGGTTCTGGCACGTCTGAGATGTGGTTCCGGCCGGCCCGACATGTGTTTCCACAGTGTCCGCCAAGTGGTACTGGCGTAGTTGGCAGGTGATTTTGGCATGACCGGCAGGTGGTTCCAGCAAGCCCGGCAGGTGATTCCGAAGTGTTCCCCAACTGGTTGTGGCGTAGCCGGCAGGTGATTTTTGCGTGTCCGGCAGGTGGTTCTGGCGAGTCGAGCAGGTGGTTCCGGCGTGCTCGGCAGGTGCTTCCGGGGTCATTGGCACGTGGTTCTGGCATATCTGAGAGGTGGTTCCGGCATGCCCGGCAGGTGATTCCGGAGTGTTCGCCAAGTGTTTCCGGCGTAGCCGGCAGGTGATTTTGCATGTCCAGCGGTCATTCCGGCGGGTCGAGCCGGTGGTTCCGGCGTGTCCGGCAGGTGGTTCCGGTCTGTCCGGCAGGT
>NW_027226867.1:0-31190 GCF_037783145.1 Equus przewalskii
ATGATTCTTGAGTGTCCGCCAAGTGGTTCTGGCATACCCAGCAGGTGATTTTGGCGTGTCAGGGAGGTGGTACCGGTGAGTCGAGCAGGTGGTTGCGGCGTGCTCAGCAGGTGGTTCAGGCGGTTCTGGCAGGTGGTATCCGTCTGTTCGGGGTGTGGTTCCAGCATCTCATGAACACGTTTCTGGCACGTCTGAGATGTGGTTCCAGCCGGCCCGACAGGTGTTTCCGCAGTGTCCGCCAAGCGGTTCTGGCGTAGTTGGCAGGTGATTTTGGCATGACTGGCAGGTGGTTCCAGCAAGCCTGGCAGGTGATTCCAAAGTGTTCACACACTGGTTGTGGCGTAGCCGGCAGGTGATTTTTGCGTGATCGGCAGGTGGTTCTGGCGAGTCGAGCAGGTGGTTCCGGCGTGCTCGGCTGGTGCTTCCGGGGTCATTGGCACGGGGTTCTGGCATGTCTGAGAGGTGGTTCCTGCATGCCCTGCAAGTGATTCCAGAGTGTTCGCCAAGTGGTTCTGGCATAGTCGGCAGGTGATTTTGGCATGTCCGGCAGGTGGTTCAGGCGACTTGAGCAGGTGGTTCCAACGTGCTTGGCAGGTGCTTCCGGCGTCTCCGGCACGTGTTTCTGGCACATCTGACAGGTGGTTCCGGCATGCCCGAAAGGTGATTCCGGTCTGTCTGGTAGGCGGTTATAGCCGGCACGGCATGTGGTTCTGGTACGTCTCAGAGGTGGTTGCGCATGACCAACAGGTGATTCCGGACTGTCCGCCACATGGTTCTGGCACGTCTGAGAGGTGGTTCTGGCATGCCCGGCAGGTCATCCCAGAGAGTCCTCCAAGTGGTTCTGGCATAGCACGCAGGTGATTTTGGCGTGTCTGGCAAGTTGTTCCGTTGTGCTTGGCAGGTGGTTCAGGCTTGGCTGGCAGGTGGTTCCAGCAAGCCCGGCAGGTGATTCCGAAGTGTTCCCCAACTGGTTGTGGCGTAGCTGGCAGGTGATTTTTGCGTGTCCGGCAGGTGGTTCTGGCGAGTCGAGCAGGTCGTTCCGGCGTGCTCGGCAGGTGCTTCCGGGGTCATTGGCACGTGGTTCTGGCATATCTGAGAGGTGGTTCCGGCATGCCCGGCAGGTGATTCCGGAGTGTTCGCCAAGTGTTTCCGGCGTAGCCGGCAGGTGATTTTGCATGTCCAGCGGTCGTTCCGGCGGGTCGAGCCGGTAGTTCCGGCGTGTCCGGCAGGTGGTTCTGGTCTGTCCGGCAGGTGGTTCTGTGGTGTCCGGCACGAGGTTCAGTCTGAGAGGCTGTGCCGGCATGCCCCTCACGTTATTCCGGCTTGTCCCCGAAGTGGTGCTGGTGTAGCGGGCAGGTGATTTTGGCGTGTCCGGCATGTGGCTCAGGCGAGTTGAGCAGGTGGTTGCGACGTGTTCGGCAGGTGCTTCCGGCGTCTCCGGCACGTGTTTCTGGCACATCTGACAAGTGGATCCGGCATGCCTGAAAGGTGATTCCGGTCTGTCCGGTAGGTGGTTCCAGCCTGCACGGCATGTGGTTCTGGTACGTCTCAGAGGTGGTTGCGCATGACCAACAGGTGATTCCGGACTGTCCGCCACATGGTTCTGGCACGTCTGAGAGGTGGATCCGGCATGCCCGGCAGGTCATCCCAGAGAGTCCTCCAAGTGGTTCTGGCATAACACGCAGGTGATTTTGGCGTGTCTGGCAGGTTGTTCCGTTGTGCTTGGCAGGTGGTTCAGGCTTGGCCGGCAGGTGGTTCCAGACTTTCCAGGACGTGTTTCCAGCTTCTCCGGCAGGTGGTTCTGGTACGTCTGAGAGGTGGTTCCGCCATGGCTGGCAGGTGATTCCGGACCGTCCCCCAGGTGGTTCTGGCATAGCCAGCAGTTGATATTGGCCTGTCCGGCAGGTGGTTCCAGCGAGTCGAACAGGTGGCTCCGGCGTGCTCGGCAGGTGGTTCCGGTCTGTCCGGTAGGTGATTCCGGCGTGTCCGGCACGTGCTTCCGGCACGTCTGAGAGGTGGTTCCGGCATGCGCGACAGGTGATTTCGGAGTGTCCGCCAGGTGGTTCTGGCGTACCCGGCAGGTGATTTTGGCGTGTCCGGCAGGTGTTTCTGGCGAGTCGAGCAGGTGGCTCCGGCATGCTCGGCAGGTGCTTCCGGCGTCTCCGGCATGTGGTTCTGGTGTGTCTGAGAGCTGGTTCCGGCATGTCCGGCAGATGATTCCGGAGTGTCCGCCAAGTGGTTCTGGCATACCCGGCTGGTGATTTTGGCATGTCAGGTAGGTGGTTCCGGCGAGTCGAGCAGGTGGCTCCGGCGTGCTCGGCATTTTGTTCAGACGGGTCTGGCAGGTGTTTTCCGTCTGTTCGGGGTGTGGTTCCAGCATCTCATGCACATGGTTCTGGCACGTCTGAGATGTGTTTCCGGCTGGCCCGACAGGTGTTTCCACAGTGTCCGCCAAGTGGTACTGGCGTAGTTGGCAGGTGATTTTGGCATGACCGGCAGGTGGCTCCAGCAAGCTCGGCAGGTGATTCCGAAGTGTTCCCCAACTGGTTGTGGCGTAGCCGGCAGGTGATTTTTGCGTGTCCGGCAGGTGGTTCTGGCGAGTCGAGCAGGTGGTTCCGGCGTGCTTCCGGGGTGATTGGCAAGTGGTTCTGGCATATCTGAGAGGTGGTTCCGGCATGCCCGGCAGGTGATTCCGGAGTGCTCGCCAAGTGTTTCCGGCGTAGCCGGCAGGTGATTTTGCATGTCCAGCGGTCGTTCCGGCGGGTCGAGCCGGTGGTTCCGGCGTGTCCGGCAGGTGGTTCCGGTCTGTCCGGCAGGTGGATCTGTGGTGTCCGGCACGAGGTTCAGTCTGAGAGGCTGTGCCGGCATGCCCCTCACGTGATTCCGGCTTGTCCCCGAATTGGTGCTGGTGTAGTGGGCAGGTGATTTTGGCGTGTCCGGCAGGTGGTTCAGGCGAGTTGAGCAGGTGGTTGCGACGTGCTCGGCAGGTGCTTTCGGCGTCTCCGGCACGTGTTTCTGGCACATCTGACTGGTGGCTCCGGCATGCCCAAAAGTTGATTCCGGTCTGTCCGGTAGTTGGTTCCGGCGTGCACGGCACGTGGTTCTGGTACGTCTCAGAGGTGGTTGCGCATGACCAACAGGTGATTCCGGACTGTCCGCCACATGGTTCTGGCACGTCTGAGAGGTGGATCCGGCATGCCCGGCAGGTCATCCCAGAGAGTCCTCCAAGTGGTTCTGGCATAACACGCAGGTGATTTTGGCGTGTCTGGCAGGTTGTTCCGTTGTGCTTGGCAGGTGGTTCAGGCTTGGCCGGAAGGTGGTTCCAGACTTTCCAGGAAGTGTTTCCAGCTTCTCCGGCAGGTGGTTCTGGTACGTCTGAGAGGTGGTTCCGCCATGGCTGGCAGGTGATTCCGGACCGTCCCCCAGGTGGTTCTGGCATAGCCAGCAGTTGATATTGGCCTGTCCGGCAGGTGGTTCCAGCGAGTCGAACAGGTGGCTCCGGCGTTCTTGGCAGGTGGTTCCGGTCTGTCCGGTAGGTGATTCCGGCGTGTCCGGCACGTGCTTCCGGCACGTCTGAGAGGTGGTTCCGGCATGGGCGACAGGTGGTTTCGGAGTGTCCGCCAGGTGGTTCTGGCGTACCCGGCAGGTGGTTTTGGCGTGTCCGGCAGGTGTTTCTGGCGAGTCGAGCAGGTGGCTCCGGCATGCTCGGCAGGTGCTTCCGGCGTCTCCGGCACGTGGTTCTGGTGTGTCTGAGAGCTGGTTCCGGCATGTCCGGCAGATGATTCCGGAGTGTCCGCCAAGTGGTTCTGGCATACCCGGCAGGTGATTTGGGCGTGTCAGGTAGGTGGTACCGGTGAGTCGAGCAGGTGGTTCCGGCATGCTCGGCAGGTTGTTCAGACGGGTCTGGCAGGTGTTTTCCGTCTGTTCGGGGTGTGGTTCCAGTATCTCATGCACATGGTTCTGGCACGTCTGAGATGTGGTTCCGGACGGCCCGACAGGTGTTTCCACAGTGTCCGCCAAGTGGTACTGGCGTAGTTGGCAGGTGATTTTGGCATGACGGGCAGGTGGTTCCAGCAAGCCCGGCAGGTGATTCCGAAGTGTTCCCCAACTGGTTGTGGCGTAGCCGGCAGGTGATTTTTGCGTGTCCGGCAGGTGGTTCTGGCGAGTCCAGCAGGTGGTTCTGGCGTGCTCGGCAGGTGCTTCCGGGGTCATTGGCACGTGGTTCTGGCATATCTGAGAGGTGGTTCCGGCATGCCCGGCAGGTGATTCCGGAGTGTTCGCCAAGTGTTTGCGGCGTAGCCGGCAGGTGAGTTTGCATGTCCAGCGGTCGTTCCGGCGGGTCGAGCCCGTGGTTCCGGCGTGTCCGGCAGGTGGTTCCGGTCTGTCCGGCAGGTGGTTCTGTGGTGTCCGGCACGAGGTTCAGTCTGAGAGGCTGTGCCGGCATGCCCCTCACGTGATTCCGGCTTGTCCCCGAAGTGGTGCTGGTGTAGCGGGCAGGTGATTTTGGCGTGTCCGGCAGGTGGTTCAGGCGAGTTGAGCAGGTGGTTGCGACGTGCTCGGCAGTTGCTTCCGACGTCTCCGGCACGTGTTTCTGGCACATCTGACTGGTGGTTCCGGCATGCCCAAAAGTTGATTCCGGTCTGTCCGGTAGGTGGTTCCGGCGTGCACGGCACGTGGTTCTGGTACGTGTCAGAGGTGGTTGCATATGCCCAACAGGTGATTCCGGACTGTCCGCCACGTGCTTCTGGCACGTCTGAGAGATGGTTCCAACATGCCCGGCAGGTCATTTCGGAGAGTCGTCCAAGTGGTTCTGACGTAGCCCGCAGGTGATTTTGGCGTGTCCGGCAGGTGGTTCCGCCGTGCTCGGCAGGTGGTTCAGGCATGGCCGTCACGTGGTTCCAGTCTGTCCAGGAGGTGTTTCCAACTTCTCCGGCAGGTGGTTCTGGTACGTCTGAGTGGTGGTTCCGCCATGGCTGGCAGGTGATCCCGGACTGCCCCCAGGTGGTTCTGGCATAGCCAGCAGTTGATATTGGCCTGTCCGGCAGGTGGTTCCAGCGAGTCGAACAGGTGGCTCCGGCATTCTTGGCAGGTGGTTCCGGTCTGTCCGGTAGGTGCTTCCGGCGTGTTTGGCACGTGCTTCCGGCACGTCTGAGAGTTTGTTCTGGCATGCGCGGCACGTGATTCCGTAGTGTCCGCCAGGTGGTTCTGGCATACCCGGCAGGTGATTTTGGCGTGTCCGGCAGGTGTTTCTGGCGAGTCGAGCAGGTGGCTCCGGCATGCTCGGCAGGTGCTTCCGGCGTCTCCGGCACTTGGTTCTGGTGTGTCTGAGAGCTGGTTCCGGCATGTCCGGAAGATGATTCCGGAGTGTCCGCCAAGTGGTTCTGGCATACCCAGCAGGTGATTTTGGCGTGTCAGGGAGGTGGTACCGGTGAGTCGAGCAGGTGGTTCCGGCGTGCTCAGCAGGTGGTTCAGGCGGTTCTGGCAGGTGGTATCGTCTGTTCGGGGTGTGGTTCCAGCATCTCATGACAGGTTTCTGGCACGTCTGAGATGTGGTTCCGGCCGGCCCGACAGGTGTTTCCTCAGTGTCCGCCAAGTGGTACTGGCGTAGTTGGCAGGTGATTTTGTCATGACCGGCAGGTGGTTCCAGCAAGCCCGGCAGGTGATTCTGAAGTGTTCCCCAACTGGTTGTGGCGTAGCCGGCAGGTGATTTTTGCGTGTCCGGCAGGTGGTTCAGGCGAGTTGAGCAGGTGGTTGCGACGTGCTCGGCAGGTGCTTCCGGCGTTTCCGGCACGTGTTTCTGGCACATCTGACTGGTGGTTGCGGCATGCCCAAAAGTTGATACCGGTCTGTCCGGCAGGTGTTTCTGGCGAGTCGAGCAGGTGGCTCCGGCATGCTCGGCAGGTGCTTCCGGCGTCTCCGGCACGTGTTTCTGGCACATCTGACAGGTGGTTCCGGCATGCCCGAAAGGTGATTTCGGTCTGTCCGGTAGGTGGTTCCGCCTGCACGGCATGTGGTTCTGGTACGTCTCAGAGGTGGTTGCGCATGCCCAACAGGTGATTCCGGACTGTCTGCCACATGGTTCTGGCACGTCTGAGAGGTGGTTCCGGCATGCCCGGCAGGTCATCCCAGAGAGTCCTCCAAGTGGTTCTGGCATAACACGCAGGTGATTTTCGCGTGTCCGGCAGGTGTTTCTGGCGAGTCGAGCAGGTGGCTCCGGCATGCTCGGCAGGTGCTTCCGGCGTCTCCGGCACGTGGTTCTGGTGTGTCTGAGAGCTGGTTCCGGCATGTCCGGCAGATGATTCCGGAGTGTCCGCCATGTGGTTCTGGCATACACCGCAGGTGATTTGGGCATGTCAGTTAGGTGGTTCCGGCGAGTCGAGCAGGTGGCTCCGGCGTGCTCGGCAGGTTGTTCAGACGGGTCTGGCAGGTGTTTTCCGTCTGTTCGGGGTGTGGTTCCAGCATCTCATGCACATGGTTCTGGCACGTGTGAATTGTGGTTCCGGCCGGCCCGACAGGTGTTTCCACAGTGTCCGCCAAGTGGTACTGGCGTAGTTGGCAGGTGATTTTGGCATGACCGGCAGGTGGTTCCAGCAAGCTCGGCAGGTGATTCCGAAGTGTTCCCCAACTGGTTGTGGCGTAGCCGGCAGGTGATTTTTGCGTGTCCGGCAGGTGGTTCTGGCGAGTCGAGCAGGTGGTTCCGGCGTGCTCGGCAGGTGCTTCCGGGGTCATTGGCACGCGGTTCTGGCATATCTGAGAGGTGGTTCCGGCATGCCCGGCAGGTGATTCCGGAGTGTTCGCCAAGTGTTTCCGGCGTAGCCGGCAGGTGATTTTGCATGTCCAGCGGTCGTTCCGGCAGGTCGAGCCGGTGGTTCCGGCGTGTCCGGCAGGTGGTTCCGGTCTGTCCGGCAGGTGGTTCTGTGGTGTCCGGCACGAGGTTCAGTCTGAGAGGCTGTGCCGGCATGCCCCTCACGTGATTCCGGCTTGTCCCCGAAGTGGTGCTGGTGTAGCGGGCAGGTGATTTTGGCGTGTCCGGCAGGTGGTTCAGGCGAGTTGAGCAGGTGGTTGCGACGTGCTCGGCAGGTGCTTCCGGCGTCTCCGGCACGTGTTTCTGGCACATCTGACTGGTGGTTCCGGCATGCCCAAAAGTTGATTCCGGTCTGTAAGGTAGGTGGTTCCAGCCTGCACGGCCCGTGGTTCTGGTACGTCTCAGAGGTGGTTGCGTATGCCCAACAGGTGATTCCGGACTGTCCGCCACGTGCTTCTGGCACGTCTGAGAGGTGGTTCCGACATGCCCGGCAGGTCATTTCGGAGAGTCGTCCAAGTGGTTCTGGCGTAGCCCGCAGGTGATTTTGGCGTGTCCGGCAGGTGGTTCCGCCGTGCTCGGCAGGTGGTTCAGGCATGGCCGTCACGTGGTTCCAGTCTGTCCAGGATGTGTTTCCAGCTTCTCCGGCAGGTGGTTCTGGTACGTCTGAGAGGTGGTTCCGCCATGGCTGGCAGGTGATCCCGGACTGTCCCCCAGGTGGTTCTGGCATAGCCAGCAGTTGATATTGGCCTGTCCGGCAGGTGGTTCCAGCGAGTCGAACAGGTGGCTCCGGCGTTCTTGGCAGGTGGTTCCGGTCTGTCCGGTAGGTGTTTCCGGCGTGTCTGGCACGTGCTTCCGGCACGTCTGAGAGGTGGTTCCGGCATGCGCGGCAGGTGATTCCGTAGTGTCCGCCAGGTGGTTCTGGCATACCCGGCAGGTGATTTTGGCGTGTCCGGCAGGTGTTTCTGGCGAGTCGAGCAGGTGGCTCCGGCATGCTCGGCAGGTGCTTCCGGCGTCTCCGGCACGTGGTTCTGGTGTGTCTGAGAGCTGGTTCCGGCATGTCCGGCAGATGATTCCGGAGTGTCCGCCAAGTGGTTCTGGCATACACAGCAGGTGATTTTGGCGTGTCAGGGAGCTGTTACCGGTGAGTGGAGCAGGTGGTTCCGGCGTGCTCAGCAGGTGGTTCAGGCGGTTCTGGCAGGTGGTATCCGTCTGTTCGGGGTTTGGTTCCAGCATCTCATGAACACGTTTCTGGCACGTCTGAGATGTGGTTCCAGCCGGCCCGACAGGTGTTTCCGCAGTGTCCGCCAAGCGGTTCTGGCGTAGTTGGCAGGTGATTTTGGCATGACTGGCAGGTGGTTCCAGCAAGCCTGGCAGGTGATTCCAAAGTGTTCACCAACTGGTTGTATCGTAGCCGGCAGGTGATTTTTGCGTGATCGGCAGGTGGTTCTGGCGAGTCGAGCAGGTGGTTCCGGAGTGCTCGGCTGGTGCTTCCGGGGTCATTGGCACGGGGTTCTGGCATGTCTGAGAGGTGTTTCCTGCATGCCCGGCAAGTGATTCCGGAGTTTTCACCAAGTGGTTCTGGCATAGTCGCCAGGTGATTTTGGCATGTCCAGCAGGTGGTTCAGGCGAGTTGAGCAGGTGGTTCCAACGTGCTTGGCAGGTGCTTCCGGCGTCTCCGGCACGTGTTTCTGGCACATCTGACAGGTGGTTCCGGCATGCCCGAAAGGTGATTCCGGTCTGTCCGGTAGGTGGTTCCAGCCTGCACGGCATGTGGTTCTGGTACGTCTCAGAGGTGGTTGCGCATGCCCAACAGGTGATTCCGGACTGTCCGCCACATGGTTCTGGCACGTCTGAGAGGTGGATCCGGCATGCCCGGAAGGTCATCCCAGAGAGTCCTCCAAGTGGTTCTGGCATAACACGCAGGTGATTTTGGCGTGTCTGGCAGGTTGTTCCCTTGTGCTTGGCAGGTGGTTCAGGCTTGGCCGGCAGGTGGTTCCAGACTGTCCAGGACGTGTTTCCAGCTTCTCCGGCAGGTGGTTCTGGTACGTCTGAGAGGTGGTTCCGCCATGGCTGGCAGGTGATTCCGGACCGTCCCCCAGGTGGTTCTGGCATAGCCAGCAGTTGATATTGGCCTGTCCGGCAGGTGGTTCCAGCGAGTCGAACAGGTGGCTCCGGCGTGCTCGGCAAGTGGTTCCGGTCTGTCCGGTAGGTGATTCCGGCGTGTCCGGCACGTGCTTCCGGCACGTCTGAGAGGTGGTTCCGACATGCGCGACAGGTGATTTCGGAGTGTCCGCCAGGTGGTTCTGGCGTACCCGGCAGGTGATTTTGGCGTGTCCGGCAGGTGTTTCTGGCGAGTCGAGCAGGTGGCTCCGGCATGCTCGGCAGGTGCTTCCGGCGTCTCCGGCACGTGGTTCTGGCACATTTGACAGGTGGTTCCGGCATGCCAGAAAGGTGATTCCGGTCTGTCCGGTAGGTGGTTCCAGCCTGCACGGCATGTGGTTCTGGTACGTCTCAGAGGTGGTTGCGCATGCCCAACAGGTAATTCCGGACTGTCCGCCACATCGTTCTGGCACGTCTGAGAGGTGGTTCCGGCGTGCTCGGCATGTGCTTCCGGGGTCATTGGCACGTGGTTCTGTCATATGTGAGAGCTGGTTCCAACATGCCCGGCAGGTCATTTCGGAGAGTCGTCCAAGTGGTTCTGGCGTAGCCCGCAGGTGATTTTGGCGTGTCCGGCAGGTGCTTCTGGCGAGTCGAGCAGGTGGCTCCGGCATGCTCGGCAGGTGCTTCCGGCGTCTCCGGCACGTTGTTCTGGTGTGTCTGAGAGCTGGTTCCGGCATTTCCGGCAGATGATTCCGGAGTGTCCGCCAAGTGGTTCTGGCATACCCGGCTGGTGATTTGGGCATGTCAGGTAGGTGGTTCCAGCCAGTCAAGCAGGTGGCTCCGGCGTGCTCGGCAGGTTGTTCAGACGGTACTGGCAGGTGTTTTCCGTCTGTTCGGGGTGTGGTTCCAGCATCTCATGAACACGTTTCTGGCACGTCTGAGATGTGGTTCCGGCCGGCCCGACAGGTGTTTCCGCAGTGTCCGCCAAGCGGTTCTGGCGTAGTTGGCAGGTGATTTTGGCATGACTGGCAGGTGGTTCCAGCAAGCCTGGCAGGTGATTCCAAAGTGTTCACCAACTGGTGGTGGCGTAGCCGGCAGGTGATTTTTGCGTGATCGGCAGGTGGTTCTGGCGAGTCGAGCAGGTGGTTCCGGCGTGCTCGGCTGGTGCTTCCGGGGTCATTGGCACGGGGTTCTGGCATGTCTGAGAGGTGGTTCCTGCATGCCCGGCAAGTGATTCCGGAGTGTTCGCCAAGTGGTTCTGGCATAGTCGGCAGGTGACTTTGGCATGTCCGGCAGGTGGTTCAGGCGAGTTGAGCAGGTGGTTCCAACGTGCTTGGCAGGTGCTTCCGGCGTCTCCGGCACGTGTTTCTGGCACATCTGACTGGTGGTTCCGGCATGCCCGAAAGGTGATTCCGGTCTGTCAGGTAGGTGGTTCCAGCCTGCACAACATGTGGTTCTGGTACGTCTCAGAGGTGGTTGCGCATGCCCAACAGGTGATTCCGGACTGTCCGCCACGTGCTTCTGGCACGTCTGAGAGGTGGTTCCAACATGCCCGGCAGGTCATTTCGGAGAGTCGTCCAAGTGGTTCTGGCCTAGCGCGCAGGTGATTTTGGTGTGTCCGGCAGGTTGTTCCGTCGTGCTTGGCAGGTGGTTCAGGCATGGCCGTCACGTGGTTCCAGTCTGTCCAGGACGTGTTTCCAGCTTCTCCAGCAGGTGGTTCTGGTACGTCTGAGAGGTGGTTCTGCCATGGCTGGCAGGTGATCCCGGACTGTCCCCCAGGTGGTTCTGGCATAGCCAGCAGTTGATATTGGCCTGTCCGGCAGGTGGTTCCAGCGAGTCGAACAGGTGGCTCCGGCGTTCTTGGCAGGTGGTTCCGGTCTGTCCGGTAGGTGTTTCCGGCGTGTCTGGCACGTGCTTCCGGCACGTCTGAGAGGTGGTTCCGTCATGCGCGACAGGTGATTCCGGAGTGTCCGCCAGGTGGTTCTGGCGTACCCGGAAGGTGATTTTGGCGTGTCCGGCAGGTGTTTCTGGCGAGTCGAGCAGGTGGCTCCGGCATGCTCGGCAGGTGCTTCCGGCGTCTCCGGCACGTGGTTCTGGTGTGTCTGAGAGCTGGTTCCGGCATGTCTGGCAGATGATTCCTGAGTGTCCGCCAACTGGTTCTGTCATACCCAGCAGGTGATTTTGGCGTGTCAGGGAGGTGGTACCGGTGAGTCGAGCAGGTGGTTCCGGCGTGCTCAGCAGGTGGTTCAGGCGGTTCTGGCAGGTGGTATCCGTCTGTTCGGGGTGTGGTTCCAGCATCTCATGAACACGTTTCTGGCACGTCTGAGATGTGGTTCCGGCCGGCCCGACAGGTGTTTCCGCAGTGTCCGCCAAGCGGTTCTGGCGTAGTTGGCAGGTGATTTTGGCATGACTGGCAGGTGGTTCCAGCAAGCCTGGCAGGTGATTCCAAAGTGTTCACCAACTGGTTGTGGCGTAGCCGGCAGGTGAGTTTTGCAGGATCGGCAGGTGGTTCTGGCGAGTCGAGCAGGTGGTTCCGGCGTGCTCGGCTGGTGCTTCCGGGGTCATTGGCACGGGGTTCTGGCATGTCTGAGAGGTGGTTCCTTCATGCCCGGCAAGTGATTCCGGAGTGTTCGCCAAGTGGTTCTGGCATAGTCGGCAGGTGATTTTGGCATGTCCGGCAGGTGGTTCAGGCGAGTTGAGAAGGTGGTTCCAACGTGCTTGGCAGGTGCTTCCGGCGTCTCCGGCACGTGTTTCTGGCACATCTGACAGGTGGATCCGGCATGCCCGAAAGGTGATTCCGGTCTGTCCGGTAGGTGGTTATAGCCGGCACGGCATGTGGTTCTGGTACGTCTCAGAGGTGGTTGCGCATGCCCAACAGGTGATTCCGGACTGTCCGCCACATGGTTGTGGCACGTCTGAGAGGTGGATCTGGCATGCCCGGAAGGTCATCCCAGAGAGTCCTCCAAGTGGTTGTGGCATAACACGCAGGTGATTTTGGCGTGTCTGGCAGGTTGTTCCCTTGTGCTTGGCATGTGGTTCAGGCTTGGCCGGCAGGTGGTTCCAGACTGTCCAGGACGTGTTTCCAGCTTCTCCGGCAGGTGGTTCTGGTACGTCTGAGAGGTGGTTCCGCCATGGCTGGCAGGTGATTCCGGACCGTCCCCCAGGTGGTTCTGGCATAGCCAGCAGTTGATATTGGCCTGTCCGGCAGGTGGTTCCAGCGAGTCGAACAGGTGGCTCCGGCGTGCTCGGCAAGTGGGTCCGGTCTGTCCGGTAGGTGATTCCGGCGTGTCCGGCACGTGCTTCCGGCACGTCTGAGAGGTGCTTCCGGCATGCGCGACAGGTGATTTCGGAGTGTCCGCCAGGTGGTTCTGGCGTACCCGGCAGGTGATTTTGGCGTGTCCGGCAGGTGTTTCTGGCGAGTCGAGCAGGTGGCTCCGGCATGCTCGGCAGGTGCTTCCGGCGTCTCCGGCACGTGGTTCTGGTGTGTCTGAGAGCTGGTTCCGGCATGTCCGGCAGATGATTCCGGAGTGTCCGCCAAGTGGTTCTGGCATACCCGGCTGGTGATTTGGGCATGTCAGGTAGGTGGTTCCGGCGAGTCGAGCAGGTGGCTCCGGCGTGCTCGGCAGGTTCTTCAGACGGGTCTGGCAGGTGTTTTCCGTCTGTTCGGGGTGTGGTTCCAGCATCTCATGCACATGGTTCTGGCACGTCTGAGATGTGGTTCCGGCCGGCCCGACAGGTGTTTCCACAGTGTCCGCCAAGTGGTACTGGCGTAGTTGGCAGGTGATTTTGGCATGCCCGGCAGGTGGTTCCAGCAAGCCCGGCAGGTGATTCCGAAGTGTTCCCCAACTGGTTGTGGCGTAGCCGGCAGGTGATTTTTGCGTGTCCGGCAGGTGGTTCTGGCGAGTCGAGCAGGTGGTTCCGGCGTGCTCTACAGGTGCTTCCGGGGTCATTGGCACGTGGTTCTGGCATATCTGAGAGGTGGTTCCGGCATGCCCGGCTGGTGATTCCGGAGTATTCGCCAAGTGTTTCCGGCGTAGCCGGCAGGTGATTTTGCATGTCCAGCGGTCGTTCCGGCGGGTCGAGCCGGTAGTTCCGGCGTGTCCGGCAGGTGGTTCCGGTCTGTCCGGCAGGTGGTTCTGTGGTGTCCGGCACGAGGTTCAGTCTGAGAGGCTGTGCCGGCATGCCCCTCACGTGATTCCGGCTTGTCCCCGAAGTGGTGCTGGTGTAGCGGGCAGGTGATTTTGGCGTGTCCGGCAGGTGGTTCAGGCGAGTTGAGCAGGTGGTTGCGACGTGCTCGGCAGGTGCTTCCGGCGTCTCCGGCACGTGTTTCTGGCACATCTGACAGGTGGTTCCGGCATGCCCGAAAGCTGATTCCGGTCTGTCCGGTAGGTGGCTCCAGCCGGCACGGCATGTGGTTCTGGTACGTCTCAGAGGTGGTTGCGCATGCCCAACAGGTGATTCCGGACTGTCCGCCACATGGTTCTGTCACGTCTGAGATGTGGAACCGGCATGCCCGGAAGGTCATCCCAGAGAGTCCTCCAAGTGGTTCTGGCATAACACGCAGGTGATTTTGGCGTGTCTGGCAGGTTGTTCCCTTGTGCTTGGCAGGTGGTTCAGGCTTGGCCGGCAGGTGGTTCCAGACTGTCCAGGACGTGTTTCCAGCTTCTCCGGCAGGTGGTTCTGGTAGTCTGAGAGGTGGTTCCGCCATGGCTGGCAGGTGATTCCGGACCGTCCCCCAGGTGGTTCTGGCATAGCCAGCAGTTGATATTGGCCTGTCCGGCAGGTGGTTCCAGCGAGTCGAACAGGTGGCTCCGGCGTGCTCGGCAGGTGGTTCCGGTCTGTCCGGTAGGTGATTCCGGCGTGTCCGGCACGTGCTTCCGGCACGTCTGAGAGGTGGTTCCGGCATGCACGACAGGTGATTTCGGAGTGTCCGCCAGGTGGTTCTGGCGTACCCGGCAGGTGATTTTGGCGTGTCCGGCAGGTGTTTCTGGCGAGTCGAGCAGGTGGCTCCGGCATGCTCGGCAGGGGCTTCCGGCGTCTCCGGCACGTGGTTCTGGTGTGTCCGAGAGCTGGTTCCGGCATGTCCGGCAGATGATTCCGGAGTGTCCGCCAAGTGGTTCTGGCATACCCAGCTGGTGATTTGGGCATGTCAGGTAGGTGGTTCCAGCGAGTCGAGCAGGTGGCTCCGGCGTGCTCGGCAGGTTGTTCACACGGGTCTGGCAGGTGTTTTCCGTCTGTTCGGGGTGTGGTTCCAGCATCTCATGCACATGGTTCTGGCACGTCTGAGAGGTGGTTCCAACATGCCCGGCAGGTCATTTCGGAGAGTCGTCCAAGTGGTTCTGGCGTAGCCCGCAGGTGATTTTGGTGTGTCTGGCAGGTGGTTCCGGTCTGTCAGGCTGGTTCTGTGGTGTCCGGCACGAGTTTCAGTCTGAGAGGCTGTGCCGGCATGCCCCTCACGTGATTCCGGCTTGTCCCCGAAGTGGTGCTGGTGTAGCGGGCAGGTGATTTTGGCATGTCTGGCAGGTGGTTCAGGCGAGTTGAGCAGGTGGTTGCGACGTGCTCGGCAGGTGCTTCCGGCGTCTCCGGCACGTGTTTCTGCCACATCTGACTGGTGGTTCCGGCATGCCCAAAAGTTGATTCCGGTCTGTCCGGTAGGTGGTTGCGGCGTGCACGGCACGTGGTTCTGGTACGTCTCAGAGGTGGTTGCGTATGCCCAACAGGTGATTCCGGCGTGTCCAGCACGTGCTTCCGGCACGTCTGAGAGATGGTTCCAACATGCCCGGCAGGTCATTTCGGAGAGTCGTCCAAGTGGTTCTGGCGTAGCCCGCAGGTGATTTTGGCGTGTCCGGCAGGTGGTTCCGCCGTGCTCGGCAGGTGGTTCAGGCATGGCCGTCACGTGGTTCCAGTCTGTCCAGGACGTGTTTCCAGCTTCTCCGGCAGGTGGTTCTGGTACGTCTGAGAGGTGGTTCCGCCATGGCTGGCAGGTGATCCCGGACTGTCCCCCAGGTGGTTCTGGCATAGCCAGCAGTTGCTATTGGCCTGTCCGGCAGGTGGTTCCAGCGAGTCGAACAGGTGGCTCCGGCGTGCTCGGCAGGTGGTTCCGGTCTGTCCGGTAGGTGATTCCGGCGTGTCTGGCACGTGCTTCCGGCACGTCTGAGAGGTGGTTCCGGCATGCGCGACAGGTGATTTCGGAGTGTCCGCCAGGTGGTTCTGGCGTACCCGGCAGGTGATTTTGGCGTGTCCGGCAGGTGTTTCTGGCGAGTCGAGCAGGTGGCTCCGGCATGCCCGGCAGGTGCTTCCGGCGTCTCCGGCACGTGGTTCTGGTGTGTCTGAGAGCTGGTTCCGGCATGTCCGGCAGATGATTCCGGAGTGTCCGCCAAGTGGTTCTGGCATACCCGGCTGGTGATTTGGGCATGTCAGGTAGGTGGTTCCGGCGAGTCGAGCAGGTGGCTCCGGCGTGCTCGTCAGGTCGTTCAGACGGGTCTGGCAGGTGTTTTCCGTCTGTTCGGAGTGTGGTTCCAGCATCTCATGCACATGGTTCTGGCACGTGTGAGATGTGGTTCCGGCCGGCCCGACAGGTGTTTCCACAGTGTCCGCCAAGTGGTACTGGCGTAGTTGGCAGGTGATTTTGGCATGACCGGCAGGTGGTTCCAGCAAGCCCGGCAGGTGATTCCGAAGTGTTCCCCAACTGGTTGTGGCGTAGCCGGCAGGTGATTTTTGCGTGTCCGGTAGGCGGTTCTGGCGAGTCGAGCAGGTGGTTCCGGCGTGCTCGGCAGGTGCTTCCGGGGTCATTGGCACGTGGTTCTGGCATATCTGAGAGGTGGTTCCGGCATGCCCGGCAGGTGATTCCGGAGTGTTCGCCAAGTGTTTCCGGCGTAGCCGGCAGGTGATTTTGCATGTCCAGCGGTCGTTCCGGCGGGTCGAGCCGGTGGTTCCGGCGTGTCCGGCAGGTGGTTCCGGTCTGTCCGGCAGGTGGTTCTGTGGTGTCCGGCACGAGGTTCAGTCTGAGAGGCTGTGCCGGCATGCCCCTCACGTGATTCCGGCTTGTCCCCGAAGTGGTGCTGGTGTAGCGGGCAGGTGATTTTGGCGTGTCCGGCAGGTGGTTCAGGCGAGTTGAGCAGGTGGTTGCGACGTGCTCGGCAGGTGCTTCCGGCGTCTCCGGCACGTGTTTCTGGCACATCTGACTGGTGGTTCCGGCATGCCCAAAAGTTGATTCCGTTCTGTCCGGTAGGTGGTTCCGGCGTGCACGGCACGTGGTTCTGGTACGTCTCAGAGGTGGTTGCGTATGCCCAACAGGTGATTCCGGACTGTCCGCCACGTGCTTCTGGCACGTCTGAGAGGTGGTTCCAACATGCCCGGCAGGTCATTTGGGAGAGTCGTCCAAGAGTTTCTGGCGTAGCCCGCAAGTGATTTTGGAGTGTCCGGCAGGTGGTTCCGCCGTGCTCGGCAGGTGGTTCAGGCATGGCCGTCACGTGGTTCCAGTCTGTCCAGGACGTGTTTCCAGCTTCTCCGGCAGGTGGTTCTGGTACGTCTGAGAGGTGGTTCCGCCATGGCTGGCAGGTGATCCCGGACTGTCCCCCAGGTGGTTCTGGCATAGCCAGCAGTTGATATTGGCCTGTCCGGCAGGTGGTTCCAGCGAGTCGAACAGGTGGCTCCGGCGTTCTTGGCAGGTGGTTCCGGTCTGTCCGGTAGGTGTTTCCGGCGTGTCTGGCACGTGCTTCCGGCACGTCTGAGAGGTGGTTCCGGCATGCGCAGCAGGTGATTCCGTAGTGTCCGCCAGGTGGTTCTGGCATACCCGGCAGGTGATTTTGGCGTGTCCGGCAGGTGTTTCTGGCGAGTCGAGCAGGTGGCTCCGGCATGCTCGGCAGGTGCTTCCGGCGTCTCCGGCACGTGGTTCTGGTGTGTCTGAGAGCTGGTTCCGGCATGTCCGGCAGATGATTCCGGAGTGTCCGCCAAGTGGTTCTGGCATACCCAGCAGGTGATTTTGGCGTGTCAGGGAGGTGGTACCGGTGAGTCGAGCAGGTGGTTCCGGCGTGCTCAGCAGGTGGTTCAGGCGGTTCTGGCAGGTGGTATCCGTCTGTTCGGGGTGTGGTTCCAGCATCTCATGAACACGTTTCTGGCACGTCTGAGATGTGGTTCCGGCCGGCCCGACAGGTGTTTCCGCAGTGTCCGCCAAGCGGTTCTGGCGTAGTTGGCAGGTGATTTTGGCATGACTGGCAGGTGGTTCCAGCAAGCCTGGCAGGTGATTCCAAAGTGTTCACCAACTGGTTGTGGCGTAGCCGGCAGGTGATTTTTGCGTGATCGGCAGGTGGTTCTGGCGAGTCGAGCAGGTGGTTCCGGCGTGCTCGGCTGGTGCTTCCGGGGTCATTGGCACGGGGTTCTGGCATGTCTGAGAGGTGGTTCCTGCATGCCCGGCAAGTGATTCCGGAGTGTTCGCCAAGTGGTTCTGGCATAGTCGGCAGGTGATTTTGGCATGTCCGGCAGGTGGTTCAGGCGAGTTGAGCAGGTGGTTCCAACGTGCTTGGCAGGTGCTTCCGGCGTCTCCGGCACGTGTTTCTGGCACATCTGACAGGTGGTTCCGGCATGCCCGAAAGGTGATTCCGGTCTGTCCGGTAGGTGGTTCCAGCCTGCACGGCATGTGGTTCTGGTACGTCTCAGAGGTGGTTGCGCATGCCCAACAGGTGATTCCGGACTGTCCGCCACATGGTTCTGGCACGTCTGAGAGGTGGTTCCGGCATGCCCGGCAGGTCATCCCAGAGAGTCCTCCAAGTGGTTCTGGCATAACACGCAGGTGATTTTGGCGTGTCTGGCAGGTTGTTCCGTTGTGCTTGGCAGGTGGTTCAGGCTTGGCCGGCAGGTGGTTCCAGACTGTCCAGGACGTGTTTCCAGCTTCTCCGGCAGGTGGTTCTGGTACGTCTGAGAGGTGGTTCCGCCATGGCTGGCAGGTGATTCCGGACCGTCCCCCAGGTGGTTCTGGCATAGCCAGCAGTTGATATTGGCCTGTCCGGCAGGTGGTTCCAGCGAGTCGAACAGGTGGCTCCGGCGTGCTCGGCAGGTGGTTCCGGTCTGTCCGGTAGGTGATTCCGGCGTGTCCGGCACGTGCTTCCGGCACGTCTGAGAGGTGGTTCCGGCATGCGCGACAGGTGATTTCGGAGTGTCCGCCAGGTGGTTCTGGCGTACCCGGCAGGTGATTTTGGCGTGTCCGGCAGGTGTTTCTGGCGAGTCGAGCAGGTGGCTCCGGCATGCTCGGCAGGTGCTTCCGGCGTCTCCGGCACGTGGTTCTGGTGTGTCTGAGAGCTGGTTCCGGCATGTCCGGCAGATGATTCCGGAGTGTCCGCCAAGTGGTTCTGGCATACCCGGCTGGTGATTTGGGCATGTCAGGTAGGTGGTTCCGGCGAGTCGAGCAGGTGGCTCCGGCGTGCTCGGCAGGTTGTTCAGACGGGTCTGGCAGGTGTTTTCCGTCTGTTCGGGGTGTGGTTCCAGCATCTCATGCACATGGTTCTGGCACGTCTGAGATGTGGTTCCGGCCGGCCCGACAGGTGTTTCCACAGTGTCCGCCAAGTGGTGCTGGCGTAGTTGGCAGGTGATTTTGGCATGACCGGCAGGTGGTTCCAGCAAGCCCGGCAGGTGATTCCGAAGTGTTCCCCAACTGGTTGTGGCGTAGCCGGCAGGTGATTTCTGCGTGTCCGGCAGGTGGTTCTGGCGAGTCGAGCAGGTGGTTCCGGCGTGCTCGGCAGGTGCTTCCGGGGTCATTGGCACGTGGTTCTGGCATATCTGAGAGGTGGTTCCGGCATGCCCGGCAGGTGATTCTGGAGTGTTCGCCAAGTGTTTCCGGCGTAGCCGGCAGGTGATTTTGCATGTCCAGCGGTCGTTCCGGCGGGTCGAGCCGGTGGTTCCGGCGTGTCCGGCAGGTGGTTCCGGTCTGTCCGGCAGGTGGTTCTGTGGTGTCCGGCACGAGGTTCAGTCTGAGAGGCTGTGCCGGCATGCCCCTCACGTGATTCCGGCTTGTCCCCGAAGTGGTGCTGGTGTAGCGGGCAGGTGATTTTGGCGTGTCCGGCAGGTGGTTCAGGCGAGTTGAGCAGGTGGTTGCGACGTGCTCGGCAGGTGCTTCCGGCGTCTCCGGCACGTGTTTCTGGCACATCTGACTGGTGGTTCCGGCATGCCCAAAAGTTGATTCCGGTCTGTCCGGTAGGTGGTTCCGGCGTGCACGGCACGTGGTTCTGGTACGTCTCTGAGGTGGTTGCGTATGCCCAACAGGTGATTCCGGACTGTCTGGCACGTGCTTCTGGCACGTCTGAGAGGTGGTTCCAACATGCCCGGCAGGTCATTTCGGAGAGTCGTCCAAGTGGTTCTGGCGTAGCCCGCAGGTGATTTTGGCGTGTCCGGCAGGTGTTTCTGGCGAGTCGAGCAGGTGGCTCCGGCATGCTCGGCAGGTGCTTCCGGCGTCTCCGGCACGTGGTTCTGGTGTGTCTGAGAGCTGGTTCCGGCATGTCCGGCAGATGATTCCGGAGTGTCCGGCAAGTGGTTCTGGCATACCCGGCTGGTGATTTGGGCATGTCAGGTAGGTGGTTCCGGCGAGTCGAGCAGGTGGCTCCGGCGTGCTTGGCAGGTTGTTCAGACGGGTCTGGCAGGTGTTTTCCGTCTGTTCGGGGTCTGGTTCCAGCATCTCATGCACATGGTTCTGGCACGTCTGAGATGTGGTTCCGGCCGGCCCGACAGGTGTTTCCACAGTGTCCGCCAAGTGGTACTGGCGTAGTTGGCAGGTGATTTTGGCATGACCGGCAGGTGGTTCCAGCAAGCCCGGCAGGTGGTTCCGAAGTGTTCCCCAACTGGTTGTGGCGTAGCCGGCAGGTGATTTCTGCGTGTCCGGCAGGTGGTTCTGGTGAGTCGAGCAGGTGGTTCCGGCGTGCTCGGCACGTGCTTCCGGGGTCATTGGCACGTGGTACTGTCATATCTGAGAGGTGGTTCCGGCATGCCCGGCAGGTGATTCCGGAGTGTTCGCCAAGTGGTTCTGGCATACCCGGCAGGTGATTTGGGCATGTCAGGTAGGTGGTTCCGGCGAGTCGAGCAGGTGGCTCCGGCGTGCTCGGCAGGTTGTTCAGACGGGTCTGGCAGGTGTTTTCCGTCTGTTCGGGGTGTGGTTCCAGCATCTCCTTTGAACACGTTTCTGGCACGTCTGAGATGTTGTTCCAGCCGGCCCGAAAGGTGTTTCCGCAGTGTCCGCCAAGCGGTTCTGGCGTAGTTGGCAGGTGATTTTCCGAAGTGTTCAGCAACTGGTTGTGGCGTAGCCGGCAGGTGATTTTTGCGTGATCGGCAGGTGGTTCTGGCGAGTCGAGCAAGTTGTTCCGGCGTGCTCGGCAGGTGCTTCCGGGGTCATTGGCACGGGGTTCTGGCATGTCTGAGAGGTGGTTCCGGCATGCGCGACAGGTGATTTCGGAGTGTCCGCCAGGTGGTTCTGGCGTACCCGGCAGGTGATTTTGGCGTGTCCGGCAGGTGTTTCTGGCGAGTCGAGCAGGTGGCTCCGGCATGCTCGGCAGGTGCTTCCGGCGTCTCCGGCACGTGGTTCTGGTGTGTCTGAGAGCTGGTTCCGGCATGTCCGGCAGATGATTCTGGAGTGTCCGGCAAGTGGTTCTGGCATACCCGGCTGGTGATTTGGGCATGTCAGGTAGGTGGTTCCGGCGAGTCGAGCAGGTGGCTCCGGCGTGCTCGGCAGGTTGTTCAGACGGGTCTGGCAGGTGTTTTCCGTCTGTTCGGGGTGTGGTTCCAGCATCTCATGCACATGGTTCTGGCACGTCTGAGATGTGGTTCCGGCCGGCCCGACAGGTGTTTCCACAGTGTCCGCCAAGTGGTACTGGCGTAGTTGGCAGGTGATTTTGGCATGACCGGCAGGTGGTTCCAGCAAGCCCGGCAGGTGATTCCGAAGTGTTCCCCAACTGGTTGTGGCGTAGCCGGCAGGTGATTTCTGCGTGTCCGGCAGGTGGTTCTGGCGAGTCGAGCAGGTGGTTCCGGCGAGCTCGGCAGGCGCTTCCGGGGTCATTGGCACGTGGTTCTGGCATATCTGAGAGCTGGTTCCGGCATGTCCGGCAGATGATTCTGGAGTGTTCGCCAAGTGTTTCCGGCGTAGCCGGCAGGTGATTTTGCATGTCCAGCGGTCGTTCCGGCGGGTCGAGCCGGTGGTTCCGGCGTGTCCGGCAGGTGGCTCCGGTCTGTCCGGCAGGTGGTTCTGTGGTGTCCGGCACGAGGTTCAGTCTGAGAGGCTGTGCCGGCATGCCCCTCACGTGATTCCGGCTTGTCCCCGAAGTGGTGCTGGTGTAGCGGGCAGGTGATTTTGGCGTGTCCGGCAGGTGGTTCAGGCGAGTTGAGCAGGTGGTTGCGACGTGCTCGGCAGGTGCTTCCGGCGTCTCCGGCACGTGTTTCTGGCACATCTGACTGGTGGTTCCGGCATGCCCAAAAGTTGATTCCGGTCTGTCCGGTAGGTGGTTCCGGCGTGCACGGCACGTGGTTCTGGTACGTCTCAGAGGTGGTTGCGTATACCCAACAGGTGATTCCGGACTGTCTGGCACGTGCTTCTGGCACGTCTGAGAGGTGGTTCCAACATGCCCGGCAGGTCATTTCGGAGAGTCGTCCAAGTGGTTCTGGCGTAGCCCGCAGGTGATTTTGGCGTGTCCGGCAGGTGGTTCCGCCGTGCTCGGCAGGTGGTTCAGGCATGGCCGTCACGTGGTTCCAGTCTGTCCAGGACGGGTTTCCAGCTTCTCCGGCAGGTGGTTCTGGTACGTCTGAGAGGTGGTTCCGCCATGGCTGGCAGGTGATTCCGGACGGTCCCCCAGGTGGTTCTGGCATAGCCAGCAGTTGATATTGGCCTGTCCGGCAGGTGGTTCCAGCGAGTCGAACAGGTGGCTCCGGCGTGCTCGGCAGGTGGTTCCGGTCTGTCCGGTAGGTGATTCCGGCGTGTCCGGCACGTGCTTCCGGCACGTCTGAGAGGTGGTTCCGGCATGCACGACAGGTGATTTCGGAGTGTCCGCCAGGTGGTTCTGGCGTACCCGGCAGGTGATTTTGGCGTGTCCGGCAGGTGTTTCTGGCGAGTCGAGCAGGTGGCTCCGGCATGCTCGGCAGGTGCTTCCGGCGTCTCCGGCACGTGGTTCTGGTGTGTCTGAGAGCTGGTTCCGGCATGTCCGGCAGATGATTCCGGAGTGTCCGCCAAGTGGTTCTGGCATACCCGGCTGGTGATTTGGGCATGTCAGGTAGGTGGTTCCGGCGAGTCGAGCAGGTGGCTCCGGCGTGCTCGGCAGGTTGTTCAGACGGGTCTGGCAGGTGTTTTCCGTCTGTTCGGGGTGTGGTTCCAGCATCTCATGCACATGGTTCTGGCACGTCTGAGATGTGGTTCCGGCCGGCCCGACAGCTGTTTCCACAGTGTCCGCCAAGTGGTACTGGCGTAGTTGGCAGGTGATTTTGGCATGACCGGCAGGTGGTTCCAGCAAGCCCGGCAGGTGATTCCAAAGTGTTCCCCAACTGGTTGTGGCGTAGCCGGCAGGTGATTTCTGCGTGTCCGGCAGGTGGTTCTGGTGAGTCGAGCAGGTGGTTCCGGCGTGCTCGGCACGTGCTTCCGGGGTCATTGGCACGTGGTACTGTCATATCTGAGAGGTGGTTCCGGCATGTCCGGCAGGTGATTCCGGAGTGTTCGCCAAGTGTTTCCGGCGTAGCCGGCAGGTGATTTTGCATGTCCAGCGGTCGTTCCGGCGGGTCGAGCCGGTGGTTCCGGCGTGTCCGGCAGGTGGTTCCGGTCTGTCCGGCAGGTGGTTCTGTGGTGTCCGGCACGAGGTTCAGTCTGAGAGGCTGTGCCGGCATGCCCCTCACGTGATTCCGGCTTGTCCCCGAAGTGGTGCTGGTGTAGCGGGCAGGTGATTTTGGCGTGCCCGGCAGGTGGTTCCGGCGAGTTGAGCAGGTGGTTGCGACATGCTCGGCAGGTGCTTCCGGCGTCTCCGGCACGTGTTTCTGGCACATCTGACGGGTGGTTCCGGCATGCCCAAAAGTTGATTCCGGTCTGTCCGGTAGGTGGTTCCGGCGTGCACGGCACGTGGTTCTGGTACGTGTCAGAGGTGGTTGCGTATGCCCAACAGGTGATTCCGGACTGTCCGGCACGTGCTTTTGGCACGTCTGAGAGGTGTTTCCAACATGCCCGGCAGGTCATTTCGGAGAGTCGTCCAAGTGGTTCTGGCGTAGCCCGCAGGTGATTTTGGCGTGTCCAGCAGGTGGTTCCGCCGTGCTCGGCAGGTGGTTCAGGCATGGCCGTCACGTGGTTCCAGTCTGTCCAGGACGTGTTTCGAGCTTCTCCGGCAGGTGGTTCTGGTACGTCTGAGAGGTGGTTCCGCCATGGCTGGCAGGTGATCGCGGACTGTCCCCCAGGTGGTTCTGGCATAGCCAGCAGTTGATATTGGCCTGTCCGGCAGGTGGTTCCAGCGAGTCGAACAGGTGGCTCCGGCGCGCTCGGCAGGTGGTTCCGGTCTGTCCGGTAAGTGATTCCGGCGTGTCCGGCACGTGCTTCCGGCACGTCTGAGAGGTGGTTCCGGCATGCACGACAGGTGATTTCGGAGTGTCCGCCAGGTGGTTCTGGCGTACCCGGCAGGTGATTTTGGCGTGTCCGGCAGGTGTTTCTGGCGAGTCGAGCAGGTGGCTCCGGCATGCTCGGCAGGTGCTTCCGGCGTCTCCGGCACGTGGTTCTGGTGTGTCTGAGAGCTGGTTCCGGCATGTCCGGCAGATGATTTCGGAGTGTCCGCCACGTGGTTCTGGAATACCCGGCTGGTGATTTGGGCATGTCAGGTAGGTGGTTCCGGCGAGTCGAGCAGGTGGCTCCGGCGTGCTCGGCAGGTTGTTCAGACGGGTCTGGCAGGTGTTTTCCGTCTGTTCGGGGTGTGGTTCCAGCATCTCATGCACATGGATCTGGCACGTCTGAGATGTGGTTCCGGCCGGCCCGACAGGTGTTTCCACAGTGTCCGCCAAGTGGTACTGGCGTAGTTGGCAGGTGATTTTGGCATGAACGGCAGGTGGTTCCAGCAAGCCCGGCAGGTGATTCCGAAGTGTTCCCCAACTGGTTGTGGCGTAGCCGGCCGGTGATTTCTGGGTGTCCGGCAGGTGGTTCTGGCGAGTCGAGCAGGTGGTTCCGGCGTGCTCGGCAGGTGCTTCTGGGGTCATTGGCACGTGGTTCTGGCATATCTGAGAGGTGGTTCCGGCATGCCCGGCAGGTGATTCCGGAGTGTTCGCCAAGTGTTTCCGGCGTAGCCGGCAGGTGATTTTGCATGTCCAGCGGTCGTTCCGGCGGGTCGAGCCGGTGGTTCCGGCGTGTCCGGCAGGTGGTTCCGGTCTGTCCGGCAGGTGGTTCTGTGGTGTCCGGCACGAGGTTCAGTCTGAGAGGCTGTGCCGGCATGCCCCTCACGTGATTCCGGCTTGTCCCCGAAGTGGTGCTGGTGTAGCGGGCAGGTGATTTTGGCGTGTCCGGCAAGTGGTTCAGGCGAGTTGAGCAGGTGGTTGCGACGTGCACAGCAGGTGCTTCAGGCGTCTCCGGCACGTGTTTCTGGCACATCTGACTGGTGGTTCCGGCATGCCCAAAAGTTGATTCCGGTCTGTCCGGTAGGTGGTTCCGGCGTGCGCGGCACGTGGTTCTGGTACGTGTCAGAGGTGGTTGCGTATGCCCAACAGGTGATTCCGGACTGTCCGCCACGTGCTTCTGGCACGTCTGAGAGGTGGTTCCATCATGCCCGGCAGGTCATTTCGGAGAGTCGTCCAAGTGGTTGTGGCGTAGCCCGCATGTGATTTTGACGTGTCCGGCAGGTGGTTCCGCCGTGCTCGGCAGGTGGGTCAGGCTTGGCCGGAAGGTGGTTCCAGACTGTATAGGACGTGTTTCCAGCTTCTCCGGCAGGTGGTTCTGGTACGTCTGAGAGGTGGTTCCGCCATGGCTGGCAGGTGATCCCGGACAGTCCCCCAGGTGGTTATGGCATAGCCAGCAGTTGATATTGGCCTGTCCGGCAGGTGGTTCCAGCGAGTCGAACAGGTGGCTCCGGCGTTCTTGGCAGCTGGTTCCGGTCTGTCCGGTAGGTGTTTCCGGCGTGCCTGGCACGTGCTTCCGGCGCGTCTGAGAGGTGGTTCCGGCATGCGTGACAGGTGATTCCGGAGTGTCCGCCAGGTGGTTCTGGCGTACCCGGCAGGTGATTTTGGCGTGTCCGGCAGGTGTTTCTGGCGAGTCGTGCAGGTGGCTCCGGCATGCTCGGCAGGTGCTTCCGGCGTCTCCGGCACGTGGTTCTGGTGTGTCTGAGAGCTGGTTCCGGCATGTCCGGCAGATGATTTCGGAGTGTCCGGCAAGTGGTTCTGGCATACCCGGCTGGTGATTTGGGCATGTCAGGTAGGTGGCTCCGGCATGCTCGGCAGGTTGTTCAGACGGGTCTGGCAGGTGTTTTCCGTCTGTTCGGGGTGTGTTTCCAGCATCTCATGCACATGGTTCTGGCACGTCTCAGATGTGGTTCCGGCCGGCCCGACAGGTGTTTCCACAGTGTCCGCCAAGTGGTACTGGGGTAGTTGGCAGGTGATTTTGGCATGACCGGCAGGTGGTTCCAGCAAGCCCGGCAGGTGATTCCAAAGTGTTCCCCAACTGGTTGTGGCGTAGCCGGCAGGTGATTTCTGCGTGTCCGGCAGGTGGTTCTGGTGAGTCGAGCAGGTGGTTCCGGCGTGCTCGGCACGTGCTTCCGGGGTCATTGGCACGTGGTACTGTCATATCTGAGAGGTGGTTCCGGCATGTCCGGCAGGTGATTCCGGAGTGTTCGCCAAGTGTTTCCGGCGTAGCCGGCAGGTGATTTTGCATGTCCAGCGGTCGTTCCGGCGGGTCGAGCCGGTGGTTCCGGCGTGTCCGGCAGGTGGTTCCGGTCTGTCCGGCAGGTGGTTCTGTGGTGTCCGGCACGAGGTTCAGTCTGAGAGGCTGTGCCGGCATGCCCCTCACGTGATTCCGGCTTGTCCCCGAAGTGGTGCTGGTGTAGCGGGCAGGTGATTTTGGCGTGCCCGGCAGGTGGTTCCGGCGAGTTGAGCAGGTGGTTGCGACATGCTCGGCAGGTGCTTCCGGCGTCTCCGGCACGTGTTTCTGGCACATCTGACTGGTGGTTCCGGCATGCCCAAAAGTTGATTCCGGTCTGTCCGGTAGGTGGTTCCGGCGTGCACGGCACGTGGTTCTGGTACGTGTCAGAGGTGGTTGCGTATGCCCAACAGGTGATTCCGGACTGTCCGGCACGTGCTTTTGGCACGTCTGAGAGGTGTTTCCAACATGCCCGGCAGGTCATTTCGGAGAGTCGTCCAAGTGGTTCTGGCGTAGCCCGCAGGTGATTTTGGCGTGTCCAGCAGGTGGTTCCGCCGTGCTCGGCAGGTGGTTCAGGCATGGCCGTCACGTGGTTCCAGTCTGTCCAGGACGTGTTTCGAGCTTCTCCGGCAGGTGGTTCTGGTACGTCTGAGAGGTGGTTCCGCCATGGCTGGCAGGTGATCGCGGACTGTCCCCCAGGTGGTTCTGGCATAGCCAGCAGTTGATATTGGCCTGTCCGGCAGGTGGTTCCAGCGAGTCGAACAGGTGGCTCCGGCGCGCTCGGCAGGTGGTTCCGGTCTGTCCGGTAAGTGATTCCGGCGTGTCCGGCACGTGCTTCCGGCACGTCTGAGAGGTGGTTCCGGCATGCACGACAGGTGATTTCGGAGTGTCCGCCAGGTGGTTCTGGCGTACCCGGCAGGTGATTTTGGCGTGTCCGGCAGGTGTTTCTGGCGAGTCGAGCAGGTGGCTCCGGCATGCTCGGCAGGTGCTTCCGGCGTCTCCGGCACGTGGTTCTGGTGTGTCTGAGAGCTGGTTCCGGCATGTCCGGCAGATGATTTCGGAGTGTCCGCCACGTGGTTCTGGAATACCCGGCTGGTGATTTGGGCATGTCAGGTAGGTGGTTCCGGCGAGTCGAGCAGGTGGCTCCGGCGTGCTCGGCAGGTTGTTCAGACGGGTCTGGCAGGTGTTTTCCGTCTGTTCGGGGTGTGGTTCCAGCATCTCATGCACATGGATCTGGCACGTCTGAGATGTGGTTCCGGCCGGCCCGACAGGTGTTTCCACAGTGTCCGCCAAGTGGTACTGGCGTAGTTGGCAGGTGATTTTGGCATGAACGGCAGGTGGTTCCAGCAAGCCCGGCAGGTGATTCCGAAGTGTTCCCCAACTGGTTGTGGCGTAGCCGGCCGGTGATTTCTGGGTGTCCGGCAGGTGGTTCTGGCGAGTCGAGCAGGTGGTTCCGGCGTGCTCGGCAGGTGCTTCTGGGGTCATTGGCACGTGGTTCTGGCATATCTGAGAGGTGGTTCCGGCATGCCCGGCAGGTGATTCCGGAGTGTTCGCCAAGTGTTTCCGGCGTAGCCGGCAGGTGATTTTGCATGTCCAGCGGTCGTTCCGGCGGGTCGAGCCGGTGGTTCCGGCGTGTCCGGCAGGTGGTTCCGGTCTGTCCGGCAGGTGGTTCTGTGGTGTCCGGCACGAGGTTCAGTCTGAGAGGCTGTGCCGGCATGCCCCTCACGTGATTCCGGCTTGTCCCCGAAGTGGTGCTGGTGTAGCGGGCAGGTGATTTTGGCGTGTCCGGCAAGTGGTTCAGGCGAGTTGAGCAGGTGGTTGCGACGTGCACAGCAGGTGCTTCAGGCGTCTCCGGCACGTGTTTCTGGCACATCTGACTGGTGGTTCCGGCATGCCCAAAAGTTGATTCCGGTCTGTCCGGTAGGTGGTTCCGGCGTGCGCGGCACGTGGTTCTGGTACGTGTCAGAGGTGGTTGCGTATGCCCAACAGGTGATTCCGGACTGTCCGCCACGTGCTTCTGGCACGTCTGAGAGGTGGTTCCATCATGCCCGGCAGGTCATTTCGGAGAGTCGTCCAAGTGGTTGTGGCGTAGCCCGCATGTGATTTTGACGTGTCCGGCAGGTGGTTCCGCCGTGCTCGGCAGGTGGGTCAGGCTTGGCCGGAAGGTGGTTCCAGACTGTATAGGACGTGTTTCCAGCTTCTCCGGCAGGTGGTTCTGGTACGTCTGAGAGGTGGTTCCGCCATGGCTGGCAGGTGATCCCGGACAGTCCCCCAGGTGGTTATGGCATAGCCAGCAGTTGATATTGGCCTGTCCGGCAGGTGGTTCCAGCGAGTCGAACAGGTGGCTCCGGCGTTCTTGGCAGCTGGTTCCGGTCTGTCCGGTAGGTGTTTCCGGCGTGCCTGGCACGTGCTTCCGGCGCGTCTGAGAGGTGGTTCCGGCATGCGTGACAGGTGATTCCGGAGTGTCCGCCAGGTGGTTCTGGCGTACCCGGCAGGTGATTTTGGCGTGTCCGGCAGGTGTTTCTGGCGAGTCGTGCAGGTGGCTCCGGCATGCTCGGCAGGTGCTTCCGGCGTCTCCGGCACGTGGTTCTGGTGTGTCTGAGAGCTGGTTCCGGCATGTCCGGCAGATGATTTCGGAGTGTCCGGCAAGTGGTTCTGGCATACCCGGCTGGTGATTTGGGCATGTCAGGTAGGTGGCTCCGGCATGCTCGGCAGGTTGTTCAGACGGGTCTGGCAGGTGTTTTCCGTCTGTTCGGGGTGTGTTTCCAGCATCTCATGCACATGGTTCTGGCACGTCTCAGATGTGGTTCCGGCCGGCCCGACAGGTGTTTCCACAGTGTCCGCCAAGTGGTACTGGGGTAGTTGGCAGGTGATTTTGGCATGACCGGCAGGTGGTTCCAGCAAGCCCGGCAGGTGATTCCGAAGTGTTCCCCAACTGGTTGTGGCGTAGCCGGCAGGTGATTTCTGCGTGTCCGGCAGGTGGTTCTGGTGAGTCGAGCAGGTGGTTCCGGCGTGCTCGGCAGGTGCTTCCGGGGTCATTGGCACGTGGTTCTGTCATATCTGAGAGGTGGTTCCGGCATGTCCGGCAGGTGATTCCGGAGTGTTCGCCAAGTGTTTCCGGCGTAGCCGGCAGGTGATTTTGCATGTCCAGCGGTCGTTCCGGCGGGTCGAGCCGGTGGTTCCGGCGTGTCCGGCAGGTGGTTCCGGTCTGTCCGGCAGGTGGTTCTGTGGTTTCGGTCACGAGGTTCAGTCTGAGAGGCTGTGCCAGCATGCCCCTCACGTGATTCCGTCTTGTCCCCGAAGTGGTGCTGGTGTAGCGGGCAGGTGATTTTGGCGAGTCCGGCAGGTGGTTCTGGCGAGTTGAGCAGGTGTTTGCGACGTGCTCGGCAGGTGCTTCCGGCGTCTCCGGCACGTGTTTCTGGCACATCTGACTGGTGGTTCCGGCATGCCCAAAAGTTGATTCCGGTCTGTCCGGTAGGTGGTTCCGGCGTGCACGGCACGTGGTTCTGGTACGTGTCAGAGGTGGTTGCGTATGCCCAACAGGTGATACCGGACTGTCCGCCACGTGATTCTGGCACGTCTGAGAGGTGGTTCCATCATGCCCGGCATTCATTTCGGAGAGTCGTCCAAGTGGTTCTGGCGTAGCCCGCAGGTGATTTTGGCGTGTCCGGCAGGTGGTTCCGCCGTGCTCGGCAGGTGGTTCAGGCATGGCCGTCACGTGGTTCCAGTCTGTCCAGGACGTGTTTCCAGCTTCTCCGGCAGGTGGTTCTGGTACGTCTCAGAGGTGGTTGCGTATGCCCAACAGGTGATTCCGGACTGTCTGGCACGTGCTTCTGGCACGTCTGAGAGGTGGTTCCGGCATGCGCGGCAGGTGATTCCGTAGTGTCCGCCAGGTGGTTCTGGCATACCGGGCAGGTGATTTTGGCGTGTCCGGCAGGTGTTTCTGGCGAGTCGAGCAGGTGGCTCCGGCATGCTCGGCAGGTGCTTCCGGCGTCTGCGGCACGTGGTTCTGCTGTGTCTGAGAGCTGGTTCCGGCATGTCCGGCAGATGATTCCGGAGTGTCCGCCAAGTGGTTCTGGCATACCCAGCAGGTGATTTTGGCGTGTCAGGGAGGTGGTACCGGTGAGTCGAGCAGGTGGTTCCGGCGTGCTCAGCAGGTGGTTCAGGCGGTTCTGGCAGGTGGTATCCGTCTGTTCGGGGTGTGGTTCCAGCATCTCATGAACACGTTTCTGGCACGTCTGAGATGTGGTTCCAGCCGGCCCGACAGGTGTTTCCGCAGTGTCCGCCAAGCGGTTCTGGCGTAGTTGGCAGGTGATTTTGGCATGACTGGCAGGTGGTTCCAGCAAGCCTGGCAGGTGATTCCAAAGTGTTCACCAACTGGTTGTGGCGTAGCCGGCAGGTGATTTTTGGGTGTCGGCAGGTGGTTCTGTCGAGTCGAGCAGGTGGTTCCGGCGTGCTCGGCAGGTGCTTCCGGGGTCATTGGCACGGGGTTCTGGCATGTCTGAGAGGTGGTTCCGGCATGCCCGGCAGGTGATTCCGGAGTGTTCGCCAAGGGGTTCCGGCGTAGTCGGAGGTGATTTTGCATGTCCAGCGGTCGTTCCGGCGGGTCGAGCCGGTGGTTCCGGCGTGTCCGGCAGGTGGTTCCGGTCTGTCCGGCAGGTGGTTCTGTGGTGTCCGGCACGAGGTTCAGTCTGAGAGGCTGTGCCGGCATGCCCCTCACGTGATTCCGGCTTGTCCCCGAAGTGGTGCTGGTGTAGCGGGCAGGTGATTTTGGCGTGTCCGGCAGGTGGTTCAGGCGAGTTGAGCAGGTGGTTCCGACGTGCACGGCAGGTGCGTCCGGCGTCTCCGGCACGTGTTTCTGGCACATCTGACAGGTGGTTCCGGCATGCCCGAAAGGTGATTCCGGTCTGTCCGGTAGGTGGTTCCGGCGTGCACGGCATGTGGTTCTGGTACGTGTCAGAGGTGGTTGCGTATGCCCAACAGGTGATTCCGGACTGTCCGCCACGTGGTTCTGGCACGTCTGAGAGGTGGTTCCATCATGCCCGGCAGGTCATCTCGGAGAGTCGTCCAAGTGGTTGTGGCGTAGCCCGCATGTGATTTTGACGTGTCCGGCAGGTGGTTCCGCCGTGCTCGGCAGGTGGGTCAGGCTTGGCCGGAAGGTGGTTCCAGACTGTATAGGACGTGTTTCCAGCTTCTCCGGCAGGTGGTTCTGGTACGTCTGAGAGGTGGTTCCGCCATGGCTGGCAGGTGATCCCGGACAGTCCCCCAGGTGGTTCTGGCATAGCCAGCAGTTGATATTGGCCTGTCCGGCAGGTGGTTCCAGCGAGTCGAACAGGTGGCTCCGGCGTTCTTGGCAGGTGGTTCCGGTCTGTCCGGTAGGTGTTTCCGGCGTGTCTGGCACGTGCTTCCGGCACGTCTGAGAGGTGGTTCCGGCATGCGTGACAGGTGATT
>NW_027226868.1:0-10773 GCF_037783145.1 Equus przewalskii
AAATAACCTGCCCGCTACACCAGCACCACTTCAGGGACAAGCCGGAATCACGTGAGGGGCATGCCGGCACAGCCTCTCAGACTGAACCTCGTGCCGGACACCACAGAACCACCTGCCGGACAGACCGGAACCACCTGCCGGACACGCCGGAACCACCGGCTCGACCCGCCGGAACGACCGCTGGACATGCAAAATCACCTGCCGGCTACGCCGGAAACACTTGGCGAACACTCCGGAATCACCTGCCGGGCATGCCGGAGCCTCCTGCTCGACTCGCCAGAAACACCTGCCGGACACGCCAAAATCACCTGCCGGGTACGCCAGAACCACCTGGCGGACACACCGAAACCACCTGTCGCGCATGCCGGAACCACCTCTCAGACGTGCCGGAAGCACGTGCCGGACACGCCGGAATCACCTACCGGACAGACCGGAACCACCTGCCGAGCACACCGGAGCCACCTGTTCGACTCGCTGGAACCACCTGCCGGACAGGCCAATATCAACTGCTGGCTATGCCAGAACCACCTGGGGGACGGTCCGGAATCACCTGCCAGCCATGGCGGAACCACCTCTCAGACGTACCAGAACCACCTGCCGGAGAACCTGGAAACACGTCCTGGAGAGTCTGGAACCACCTGCCGGCCAAGCCTGAACCACCTGCCAAGCACAACGGAACAACCTGCCAGACACGCCAAAATCACCTGCGTGTTATGCCAGAACCACTTGGAGGACTCTCTGGGATGACCTGCTGGGCATGCCGGAACCACCTCTCAGACGTGCCAGAACCATGTGGCGGACAGTCCGGAATCACCTGTTGGGCATGCGCAACCACCTCTGAGACGTACCAGAACCACGTGCCGTGCAGGCTGTAACCACCTACCGGACAGACCGGAATCACCTTTCGGGCATGCCGGAACCACCTGTCAGATGTGCCAGAAACACGTGCCGGAGACGCCGGAAGCACCTGCCAAGCACGTTGGAACCACCTGCTCAACTCGCCTGAACCACCTGCCGGACATGCCAAAATCACCTGCCGACTATGCCAGAACCACTTGGCGAACACTCCGGAATCACTTGCCGGGCATGCAGGAACCACCTCTCAGACATGCCAGAACCCCGTGCCAATGACCCCGGAAGCACCAGCCGACCACGCCGGAACCATCTGCTCGACTCGCCAGAACCACCTGCCGATCACGCAAAAATCACCTGCCGGCTACGCCACAACCAGTTGGTGAACACTTTGGAATCACCTGCCAGGCTTGCTGGAACCACCTGCCAGTCATGCCAAAATCACCTGCCAACTACGCCAGAACCGCTTGGCGGACACTGCGGAAACACCTGTCGGGCCGGCTGGAACCACATCTCAGACGTGCCAGAAACGTGTTCATGAGATGCTGGAACCACACCCCGAACAGACGGATACCACCTGCCAGAACAGCCTGAACCACTTGCTGAGCACGCCGGAACCACCTGCTCGACTCACCGGTACCACCTCCCTGACACGCCAAAATCACCTGCTGGGTATGCCAGAACCACTTGGCGGACAATCCGGAATCATCTGCCGGACATGCCGGAACCAGCTCTCAGACACACCAGAACCAAGTGCCGGAGACGCCGGAAGCACCTGCCGAGCATGCCGGAGCCACCTGCTCGACTCGCCAGAAACACCTGCCGGACACGCCAAAATCACCTGCGGGCTATGCCAGAACCACTTGGACGACTCTCCGAAATGACCTGCCGGGAATGTTGGAACCACCTCTCAGACGTGCCAGAAGCACGTGGCGGACAGTCCGGAATCACCTGTTGGGCATACGCAACCACCTCTGAGACGTACCAGAACCACGTGCCGTGCACGCCGGAACCACCTACCGGACAGACCGGAATCAACTTTTGGGCATGCCGGAACCACCAGTCAGATGTGCCAGAAACACGTGCCGGAGACGCCGGAAGCACCTGCCGAGCACGTCGCAACCACCTGCTCAACTCGCCTGAACCACCTGCCGGACACGCCAAAATCACCTGCCCGCTACACCAGCACCACTTCGGGGACAAGCCGGAATCACGTGAGGGGCATGCCGGCACAGCCTCTCAGACTGAACCTCGTGCCGGACACCACAGAACCACCTGCCGGACAGACCGGAATCACCTGCCGGGCATGCTGTAACCACCTCTCAGATATGCCAGAAGCACGTGCCAATGACCCCGGAAGCACCTGCCGAGCACGCCGGAACCACCTGCTCGACTCGCCAGAACCACCTGCCGGACACGCAAAAATCACCTGCCGGCTATGCCACAACCAGTTGGGGAACACTTCGGAATCACTTGCCGGGCTTGCTGGAACCACCTGCCGGTCATGCCAAAATCACCTGCCAACTACGCCAGTACCACTTGGCGGACACTGTGGAAACACCTGTCGGGCCGGCCGGAACCACATCTCAGACGTGCCAGAACCATGTGCATGAGATGCTGGAACCACACCCCGAACAGACGGAAAACACCTGCCAGACCCGTCTGAACAACCTGCCGAGCACGCCGGAGCCACCTGCTCGACTCGCCGGAACCACCTACCTGACATGCCCAAATCACCAGCCGGGTATGCCAGAACCACTTGGCGGACACTCCGGAATCATCTGCCGGACATGCCGGAACCAGCTCTCAGACACACCAGAACCACGTGCCGGAGACGCCGGAAGCACCTGCCGAGCATGCCGGAGCCACCTGCTCGACTCGCCAGAAACACCTGCTGGACACGCCAAAATCATCTGCCGGGTACGCCAGAACCACCTGGCGGCAACTCCGAAACCACCTGTCGCGCAAGCCGGAACCACCTCTCAGACGTGCCGGAAGCACGTGCCGGACACGCCGGAATCACCTACCCGACAAACCGGAACCACCTGCCGAGCACGCCAGAGCCACCTGTTCGACTCGCTGGAACCACCTGCCGGACAGGCCGATATCAACTGCTGGCTATGCAAGAACCACCAGGGCGACGGTCCGGAATCACCTGCCAGCCATGGCGGAACCACCTCTCAGACGTACCAGAACCACCTGCCGGAGAAGCTGGAAACACGTCCTGGACAGTCTGGAACCACCTGCCGGCCAAGCCTGAACCACCTGCCAAGCACAACGGAACAACCTGCCAGACACGCCAAAATCACCTGCGTGTTATGCCAGAACCACTTGGAGGACTCTCTGGGATGATCTGCCGGGCATGCCGGAACCACCTCTCAGACGTGCCAGAACCATGTGGCGGACAGTCCGGAATCACCTGTTGGGCATGCGCAACCACCTCTGAGATGTACCAGAACCACATGCCGTGCAGGCTGGAACCACCTACCGGACAGACCGGAATCACCTTTCGGGCATGCCGGAACCACCTGTCAGATGTGCCAGAAACACGTGCCGGAGACGCCGGAAGCACCTGCCAAGCACGTTGGAACCACCTGCTCAACTCGCCTGAACCACCTGCCGGACATGCCAAAATCACCTGCCGACTATGCCAGAACCACTTGGCGAACACTCCGGAATCACTTGCCGGGCATGCAGGAACCACCTCTCAGACATGCCAGAACCCCGTGCCAATGACCCCGGAAGCACCAGCCGAGCACGCCGGAACCACCTGCTCGACTCGCCAGAACCACCTGCCGATCACGCAAAAATCACCTGCCGGCTACGCCACAACCAGTTGGTGAACACTTTGGAATCACCTGCCAGGCTTGCTGGAACCACCTGCCAGTCATGCCAAAATCACCTGCCAACTACGCCAGAACCGCTTGGCGGACACTGCGGAAACACCTGTCGGGCCGGCTGGAACCACATCTCAGACGTGCCAGAAACGTGTTCATGAGATGCTGGAACCACACCCCGAACAGACGGATACCACCTGCCAGAACCGCCTGAACCACCTGCTGAGCACGCCGGAACCACCTGCTCGACTCACCGGTACCACCTCCCTGACACGCCAAAATCACCTGCTGGGTATGCCAGAACCACTTGGCGGACACTCCGGAATCATCTGCCGGACATGCCGGAACCAGCTCTCAGACACACCAGAACCAAGTGCCGGAGACGCCGGAAGCACCTGCCGAGCATGCCGGAGCCACCTGCTCGACTCGCCAGAAACACCTGCCGGACACGCCAAAATCACCTGCCGGGTACGCCAGAACCACCTGGCGGACACTACGGAATCACCTGCCGCGCATGCCGGAACCACCTCTCAGACGTGCCGGAAGCACGTGCCAGACACGCCGGAAACACCTACCGGACAGACCGGAACCACCTGCCAAGAACTCCGGAGCCACCTGTTCGTCTTGCTGGAACCACCTGCCGGACAGGCCAATATCAACTGCTGGCTATGCCAGAACCACCTGGGGGACAGTCCGGGATCACCTGCCAGCCATGTTGGAACCACCTCTCAGACGTGCCAGAAGCACGTGGCGGACAGTCCGGAATCACCTGTTGGGCATACGCAACCACCTCTGAGACGTACCAGAACCACGTGCCGTGCACGCCGGAACCACCTACCGCACAGACCGGAATCAACTTTTGGGCATGCCGGAACCACAAGTCAGATGTGCCAGAAACACGTGCCGGAGACGCCGGAAGCACCTGCCGAGCACGTCGCAACCACCTGCTCAACTCGCCTGAACCACCTGCCGGACACGCCAATATCACCTGCCCGATACAGCAGCACCACTTCGGGGACAAGCCGGAATCACGTGACGGGCATGCCGGCACAGCCTCTCAGACTGAACCTCGTGCCAGACACCACAGAACCACCTGCCGGACAGACCGGAACCACCTGCCGGACACGCCGGAACCACCGGCTCGACCCGCCGGAACGACCGCTGGACATGCAAAATCACCTGCCGGCTACACCGGAAACACTTGGCGAACACTCCGGAATCACCTGCCGGGCATGCCGGAACCACCTCTCAGATATGCCAGAACCACGTGCCAATGACCCCGGAAGGACCTGCCGAGCACGCCGGAACCACCTGCTCGACTCGCCAGAACCACCTGCCGGACACGCAAAAATCACCTGCCGGCTACGCCACAACCAGTTGGGGAACACTTCGGAATCACCTGCCGGGCTTGCTGGAACCACCTGCCGGTCATGCCAAAATCACCTGCCAACTACGCCAGTTCTACTTGGCGGACACAGTGGAAACACCTGTCGGGCCGGCCGGAACCACATCTCAGACGGGCCAGAACCATGTGCATGAGATGCTGGAAGCACACCAGGAACAGACGGAAAACACCTGCCAGACCCGTCTGAACAACCTGCCGAGCATGCCGGAGCCACCTGCTCGACTCGCCAGAAACACCTTCCGGACACGCCAAAATCACCTGCCGGGTACGCCAGAACCACCTGGCGGACACTCCGAAATCACCTGTCGCGCATGCGGGAACCACCTCTCAGACATGCCGGAAGCACGTGCCGGACACGCCGGAATCACCTACCGGACAGACCGGAACCACCTGCCGAGCACGCCGGAGCCACCTGTTCGACTCGCTGGAACCACCTGCCGGACAGGCCAATATCAACTGCTGGCTATGCCAGAACCACCTGGGGGACAGTCCGGGATCACCTGCCAGCCATGTTGGAACCACCTCTCAGACGTGCCAGAAGCACGTGGCGGACAGTCCGGAATCACCTGTTGGGCATACGCAACCACCTCTGAGACGTACCAGAACCACGTGCCGTGCACGCCGGAACCACCTACCGGACAGACCGGAATCAACTTTTGGGCATGCCGGAACCACCAGTCAGATGTGCCAGAAACACGTGCCGGAGACGCCGGAAGCACCTGCCGAGCACGTCGCAACCACCTGCTCAACTCGCCTGAACCACCTGCCGGACACGCCAATATCACCTGCCCGCTACAGCAGCACCACTTCGGGGACAAGCCGGAATCACGTGAGGGGCATGCCGGCACAGCCTCTCAGACTGAACCTCGTGCCGGACGCCACAGAACCACCTGCCGGACAGACCGGAACCACCTGCCGGACACGCCGGAACCACCGGCTCGACCCGCCGGAATGACCGCTGGACATGCAAAATCACCTGCCGGCTACGCCGGAAACACTTGGCGAACACTCCGGAATCACCTGCCGGGCATGCCGGAACCACCTCTCAGATATGCCAGAACCACGTGCCAATGACCCCGGAAGCACCTGCCGAGCACGCCGGAACCACCTGCTCGACTCGCCAGAACCACCTGTCGGACACGCAAAAATCACCTGCCGGCTACGCCACAACCAGTTGGGGAAAACTTCGGAATCACCTGCCGGGCTTGCTGGAACCACCTGCCGGTCATGCCAAAATCACCTGCCAAGTACGCCAGTACCACTTGGCGGACACTGTGGAAACACCTGTGGGGCCGGCCGGAACCACATCTGAGACGTGCCAGAACCATGTGCATGAGATGCTGGAACCACACCCCGAACAGACGGAAAACACCTGCCAGACCCGTCTGAACAACCTGCCGAGCACGCCGGAGCCACCTGCTCGACTCGCCGGAACCACCTACCTGACATGCCAAAATCACCAGCCGGGTTTGCCAGAACCACTTGCCGGACACTCCGGAATCATCTGCCGGACATGCCGGAACCAGCTCTCAGACACACCAGAACCACGTGCCGGAGACGCCGGAAGCACCTGCCGAGCATGCCGGAGCCACCTGCTCGACTCGCCAGAAACACCTCCCGGACACGCCAAAATCACCTGCCGGGTACGCCAGAACCACCTGGCGGACACTCCGAAACCACCTGTCGCGCATGCCGGAACCACCTCTCAGATGTGCCGGAAGCACGTGCCGGACACGCCGGAATCACCTACCGGACAGACCGGAACCACCTGCCGAGCACGCCGGAGCCACCTGTTCGACTCGCTGGAACCACCTGCCGGACAGGCCAATATCAAATGCTGGCTATGCCAGAACCACCTGGGGGACGGTCGGAATCACCTGCCAGCCATGGCGGAAGCACCTCTCAGACGTACCAGAACCACCTGCCGCAGAAGCTGGAAACACGTCCTGGACAGTCTTTAACCACCTGCCGGCCAAGCCTGAACCACCTGCCAAGCACAACGGAACAACCTGCATGACACGCGAAAATCACCTGCGTGTTATGCCAGACCCACTTGGAGGACTCTCTGGGATGACCTGCCGGGCATGCCGGAACCACCTCTCAGACGTGCTAGAACCATGTGGCGGACAGTCCGGAATCATCAGTTGGGCATGCGCAACCACCACTGAGACGTACCAGAACCACATGCCGTGCAGGCTGGAACCACCTACCTGACAGACCGGAATCACCTTTCGGGCATGCCGGAACCACCTGTCAGATGTGCCAGAAACACGTGCCGGAGACGCCGGAAGCACCTGCCAAGCACGTTGGAACCACCTGCTCAACTCGCCTGAACCACCTGCCGGACATGCCAAAATCACCTGCCGACTATGCCAGAACCACTTGGCGAACACTCCGGAATCACTTGCCGGGCATGCAGGAACCACCTCTCAGACATGCCAGAACCCCGTGCCATTGACCCCGGAAGCACCAGCCGAGCACGCCGGAACCACCTGCTCGACTCGCCAGAACCACCTGCCGATCACGCAAAAATCACCTGCCGGCTACGCCACAACCAGTTGGTGAACACTTTGGAATCACCTGCCAGGCTTGCTGGAACCACCTGCCAGTCATGCCAAAATCACCTGCCAACTATGCCAGAACCGCTTGGCGGACACTGCGGAAACACCTGTCGGGCCGGCTGGAACCACATCTCAGACGTGCCAGAAACGTGTCCATGAGATGCTGGAACCACACCCCGAACAGACGGATACCACCTGCCAGAACCGCCTGAACCACCTGCTGCGCACGCCGGAACCACCTGCTCGACTCACCGGTACCACCTCCCTGACACGCCAAAATCACCTGCTGGGTATGCCAGAACCACTTGGCGGACACTCCGGAATCATCTGCCGGACATGCCGGAACCAGCTCTCAGACACACCAGAACCAAGTGCCGGAGACGCCGGAAGCACCTGCCGAGCATGCCGGAGCCACCTGCTCGACTCGCGGAACCACCTACCTGACATGCCCAAATCACCAGCCGGGTATGCCAGAACCACTTGCCGGAAACTCCGGAATCATCTGCCGGACATGCCGGAACCAGCTCTCAGACACACCAGAACCACGTGCCGGAGACGCCGGAAGCACCTGCCGAGCATGCCGGAGCCACCTGCTCGACTCGCCAGAAACACCTGCCGGACACGCCAAAATCACCTGCCGGGTACGCCAGAACCACCTGACGGACACTCCGAAACCACCTGTCGCGCATGCCGGAACCACCTCTCAGACGTGCCGGAATCACGTGCCGGACACGCCGGAATCACCTACCGGACAGACCGGAACCACCTGCCGAGCACGCCGGAGCCACCTGTTCGACTCACTGGAACCACCTGCCGGACAGGCCAATATCAACTGCTGGCTATGCCAGAACCACCTGGGGGACGGTCGGAATCACCTGCCAGCCATGGCGGAAGCACCTCTCAGACGTACCAGAACCACCTGCCGGAGAAGCTGGAAACACGTCCTGGACAGTCTGGAACCACCTGCCGGCCAAGTCTGAACCACCTGCCAAGCACAACGGAACAACCTGCCAGACACGCCAAAATCACCTGCGTGTTATGCCAGAACCACTTGGAGGACTCTCTGGCATGACCTGCCGGGCATGCCGGAACCACCTCTCAGACGTGCCAGAACCATGTGGCGGACAGTCCGGAATCACCTGTTGGGCATGCGCAACCACCTCTGAGACGTACCAGAACCACATGCCGTGCAGGCTGGAACCACCTACCGGACAGACCGGAATCACCTTTCGGGCATGCCGGAACCACCTGTCAGATGTGCCAGAAACACGTGCCGGAGACGCCGGAAGCACCTGCCAAGCACGTTGGAACCACCTGCTCAACTCGCCTGAACCACCTGCCGGACATGCCAAAATCACCTGCCGACTATGCCAGAACCACTTGGCGAACACTCCGGAATCACTTGCCGGGCATGCAGGAACCACCTCTCAGACATGCCAGAACCCCGTGCCAATGACCCCGGAAGCACCAGCCGAGCACGCCGGAACCACCTGCTCGACTCGCCAGAACCACCTACCGATCACGCAAAAATCACCTGCCGGCTACGCCACAACCAGTTGGTGAACACTTTTGAATCACCTGCCAGGCTTGCTGGAACCACCTGCCAGTCATGCCAAAATCACCTGCCAACTACGCCAGAACCGCTTGGCGGACACTGCGGAAACACCTGTCGGGCCGGCTGGAACCACATCTCAGACGTGCCAGAAACGTGTTCATGAGATGCTGGAACCACACCCCGAACAGACGGATACCACCTGCCAGAACCGCCTGAACCACCTGCTGAGCACGCCGGAACCACCTGCTCGACTCACCGGTACCACCTCCCTGACACGCCAAAATCACCTGCTGGGTATGCCAGAACCACTTGGCGGACACTCCGGAATCATCTGCCGGACATGCCGGAACCAGCTCTCAGACACACCAGAACCAAGTGCCGGAGACGCCGGAAGCACCAGCCGAGCATGCCGGAGCCACCTGCTCGACTCGCCAGAAACACCTGCCGGACACGCCAAAATCACCTGCAGGGTGTGCCAGAACCACCTGGCGTACACTACGGAATCACCTGCCGCGCATGCCGGAACCACCTCTCAGACGTGCCGGAAGCACGTGCCGGACACGCCGGAAACACCTACCGGACAGACCGGAACCACCTGCCAAGAACGCCGGAGCCACCTGTTCGACTCGCTGGAACCACCTGCCGGACAGGCCAATATCAACTGCTGGCTATGCCAGAACCACCTGGGGGACAGTCCGGGATCACCTGCCAGCCATGGCGGAACCACCTCTCAGACGTACCAGAACCACCTGCCGGAGAAGCTGGAAACACGTCCTGGACAGACTGGAACCACGTGACGGCCATGCCTGAACCACCTGCCGAGCACGGCGGAGCCACCTGCCGGACACGCCAAAATCACCTGCGGGCTACGCCAGAACCACTTGGACGACTCTCCGAAATGACCTGCCGGGAATGTTGGAACCACCTCTCAGACGTGCCAGAAGCACGTGGCGGACAGTCCGGAATCACCTGTTGGGCATACGCAACCACCTCTGAGACGTACCAGAACCAGGTGCCGTGCACGCCGGACCCACCTACCGGACAGACTGGAATCAACTTTCGGGCATGCCGGAACCACCAGTCAGATGTGCCAGAAACACGTGCCGGAGACGCCGGAAGCCCCTGCCGAGCACGTCGCAACCACCTGCTCAACTCGCCTGAACCACCTGCCGGACACGCCAAAATCACCTGCCCGCTACACCAGCACCACTTCGGGGACAAGCCGGAATCACGTGAGGGGCATGCCGGCACAGCCTCGCAGACTGAACCTCGTGCCGGACACCACAGAACCACCTGCCGGACAGACCGGAACCACCTGCCGGACACGCCGGAACCACCGGCTCGACCCGCCGGAACGACCGCTGGACATGCAAAATCACCTGCCGGCTACGCCGGAAACACTTGGCGAACACTCCGGAATCACCTGCCGGGCATGCCGGAACCACCTCTCAGATATGCCAGAACCACGTGCCAATGACCCCGGAAGCACCTGCCGAGCACGCCGAAACCACCTGCTCGACTCGCCAGAACCACCTTCCGGACACGCCAAAATCACCTGCCGGG
>NW_027226869.1:0-30412 GCF_037783145.1 Equus przewalskii
GGTGTGTCTGAGAGCTGGCTCCGGCATGTCCGGCAGATGATTCCGGAGTGTCTGCCAAGTGGTCTCTGGCATACCCAGCAGGTGATTTTGGCGTGTCAGGGAGGTGGTACCGGTGAGTCGAGCAGGTGGCTCCGGCGTGCTCAGCAGGTGGTTCAGGCGGTTCTGGCAGGTGGCATCGTTGTTCGGGTGTGGTTCAGCATCTCATGAACACGCTTCTGGCACGTCTGAGATGTGGTTCGAGCCGGCCCGACAGGTGTTTCGCAGTGTCCGCCAAGCGGTTCTGGCGTAGCTGGCAGGTGATTTTGGCATGACTGGCAGGTGGTTCCAGCAAGCCTGGCAGGTGATTCCAAGTGTTCACCAACTGGTTGTGGCGTAGCCGGCAGGTGATTTTTGCGTGATCGGCAGGTGGTCTGGCGAGTCGAGCAGGTGGTTCCGGCGTGCTCGGCTGGTGCTTCGGGGTCATTGGCACGGGGTTCTGGCATGTCTGAGAGGTGGTTCCTGCATGCCCGGCAAGTGATTCCGGAGTGTTCGCCAAGTGGCTCTGGCATAGTCGGCAGGTGATTTTGGCATGTCCGGCAGGTGGTTCAGGCGAGTTGAGCAGGTGGTTCGAACGTGCTTGGCAGGTGCTTCGGCGTCTCGGCACGGTGTTCTGGCACATCTGACAGGTGGTTTCGGCATGCCCGAAGGTGATTCCGGTCTGTCCGGTAGGTGGTTCCAGCCTGCACGGCATGTGGTTCTGGTACGTCTCAGAGGTGGTTGCGCATGCCCACAGGTGATTCGGACTGTCCGCCACATGGCTCTGGCACGTCTGAGAGGTGGTTCGGCATGCCCGGCAGGTCATCCCAGAGAGTCCTCCAAGTGGTTCTGGCATAACACGCAGGTGATTTTGGCGTGTCTGGCAGGTTGTTCGCTGTGCTTGGCAGGTGGTTCAGGCTTGGCCGGCAGGTGGTTCGAGACTGTCCAGGACGTGTTTCCAGCTTCTCCGGCAGGTGGCTCTGGTACGCTGAGAGGTGGTTCCGCCATGGCTGGCAGGTGATTCCGGATCGCCCCAGGTGGTTCTGGCATAGCCAGGAGTCCAGATCTGGCTGTCCGGCAGGTGGTTCCAGCGAGTCGAACAGGTGGCTCCGGCGTGCTCGGCAGGTGGTTCGGTCTGTCCGGAGGTGATTCGGCGTGTCCGGCACGTGCTCGGCACGCTGAGAGGTGGTCTCGGCATGCGCGACAGGTGACTTCGGAGTGTCCGCCAGGTGGTTCTGGCGGACCCGGCAGGTGATTTTGGCGTGTCGGCAGGTGTTCTGGCGAGTCGAGCAGGTGGCTCGGCATGCCGGCAGGTGCTTCGGCGTCTCCGGCACGTGGTTCTGGTGTGTCTGAGAGCTGGTTCCGGCATGTCCGGGAGATGATTCCGGAGTGTCGCCAAGTGGTTCTGGCATACCCGGCTGGTGATCTGGGCATGTCAGGTAGGTGGTTCCGGCGAGTCGAGCAGGTGGCTCCGGCGTGCTCGGCAGGTTGTTCAGACGGGTCTGGCAGGTGTCTTCGTTGTTCGGGGTGTGGTTCAGCATCTCATGCACATGGTCCTGGCACGCTGAGATGTGGTTCGGCCGGCCGACAGGTGTTCACAGTGTCCGCCAAGTGGTACTGGCGGAGTTGGCAGGTGATTTTGGCATGACCGGCAGGTGGTTCCAGCAAGCCCGGCAGGTGATTCCGAAGTGTTCCGCACTGGTTGTGGCGTAGCCGGCAGGTGATCTTTGCGTGTCCGGCAGGTGGTCTGGCGAGTCGAGCAGGTGGTTCGGCGTGCTCGGCAGGTGCTTCGGGTCATTGGCACGTGGTCTGGGCATATCCGAGAGGTGGTCTCGGCATGCCCGGCAGGTGATTCGGAGTGTTCGCCAAGTGTTTCCGGCGAGCCGGCAGGTGACTTTGCATGTCCAGCGGTCGTTCCGGCGGGTCGAGCCGGTGGTCCGGCGTGTCCGGCAGGTGGTTCGGTCTGTCGGCAGGTGGTCTGGTGGTGTCGGCATCGAGGTTCGAGTCTGAGAGGCTGTGCCGGCATGCCCTCACGTGACTCCGGCTGCCCCGAAGTGGTGCTGGTGTAGCGGGCAGGTGATTTGGCGTGTCCGGCAGGTGGTTCAGGCGAGTCGAGCAGGTGGTTGCGACGTGCTCGGCAGGTGCTTCGGCGTCTCGGCACGGTGTCTGGCACATCTGACTGGTGGTTCGGCATGCCAAGTTGATTCGGTCTGTCGGTAGGTGGTTCGGCGTGCACGGCACGTGGTTCTGGTACGTCTCAGAGGTGGTTGCGGATGCCGACAGGTGACTCCGGATGTCCGCCACGTGCTCTGGCACGCTGAGAGGTGGTTCGACATGCCCGGCAGGTCATTCCGGAGAGTCGTCCAAGTGGTTCTGGCGTAGCCCGCAGGTGATTTGGCGTGTCCGGCAGGTGGTCCGCCGTGCTCGGCAGGTGGTCCAGGCATGGCCGTCACGTGGTCCAGTCTGTCCAGGACGTGTTTCCAGCTTCTCGGCAGGTGGTCTGGTACGCCTGAGAGGTGGTCCGCCATGGCTGGCAGGTGATCTCGGACTGTCCCCAGGTGGTTCTGGCATAGCCAGCAGTCCGATATTGGCCTGTCCGGCAGGTGGTTCCAGCGAGTCGAACAGGTGGCTCGGCGTGCTCGGCAGGTGGTCCGGTCTGTCCGGAGGTGTTCGGCGTGTCCGGCACGTGCTCGGCACGTCTGAGAGGTGGTTCCGGCATGCGCGGCAGGTGACTCCGGAGTGTCCGCCAGGTGGTTCTGGCGGACCCGGCAGGTGATTCTGGCGTGTCCGGCAGGTGTTCTGGCGAGTCGAGCAGGTGGCTCCGGCATGCTCGGCAGGTGCTTCGGCGTCTCCGGCACGTGGCTCTGGTGTGTCGAGAGCTGGTCCGGCATGTCCGGGAGATGACTCCGGAGTGTCCGCCAAGTGGTTCTGGCATACCCAGCAGGTGATCTGGCATGTCAGGGAGGTGGACCGGCGAGTCGAGCAGGTGGTTCGGCGTGCTCAGCAGGTGGTTCAGGCGGTTCTGCAGGTGGATCCGCTGTCGGGGTGTGGTTCAGCATCTCATGCACATCGCGTCTGGGCACGGTCTGAGATGTGGTTCGGCCGGCCGACAGGTGGTTCCGCAGTGTCCGCCAAGTGGTCTTGCGCGGAGCCGGCAGGTGACTTTGGCATGACTGGCAGGTGGCTCCAGCAAGCCTGGCAGGTGATTCCGAAGTGTTCCCAACTGGTTGTGGCGGAGCCGGCAGGTGATTTTGCGTGCTCGGCAGGTGGTTCTGCGAGTCGAGCAGGTGGTTCAGGCGTGCTCGTCACGTGGTTCCAGTCTGTCCAGGACGTGTTCCAGCTTCTCCGGCAGGTGGTTCTGGCACGTCTGAGAGGTGGTTCCGCCATGGCTGGGAGGTGATCCGGATGCGTCCCAGGTGGTTCTGGCAGAGCCAGCAGTTGATATTGGCTGTCCGGCAGGTGGTTCCAGCGAGTCGAACAGGTGGCTCGCGGGCGTCGGCAGGTGGTTCGGCTGTCGGCAGGTGTTCGGCGTGTCTGGCACGTGCTTCGGCACGTCTGAGAGGTGGTTCCGGCATGCGCGGCAGGTGATTCCGGAGTGTCCGCCAGGTGGTTCTGGCAGTACCCGGCAGGTGATTCTGGCGTGTCCGGCAGGTGTTCTGGCGAGTCGAGCAGGTGGCTCGGCATGCTCGGCAGGTGCTTCCGGCGTCTCGGCACGTGGTTCTGGTGTGCTGAGAGCTGGTTCGGCATGTCCGGCAGATGATCTCGGAGTGTCCGCCAAGTGGTTCTGGCAGTACCCAGCAGGTGATTTGGCGTGTCAGGGAGGTGGTACCGGTGAGTCGAGCAGGTGGCTCCGGCGTGCCAGCAGGTGGTTCAGGCGGCTCTGGCAGGTGGTATCCGCTGTTCGGGGTGTGGTTCAGCATCTCATGAACACGGTCCTGGCACGCCTGAGATGTGGTCTCGAGCCGGCCTCGACAGGTGTCTCGCAGTGTCTCGCGCAAGCGGTTCTGGCGTGAGCTCGGCAGGTGATCCTTTGGCATGACTGGCAGGTGGCTGTCGAGCAAGCCTGGCAGGTGATTCCGGCAGTGTTCCCATCGAACTGGTCTGGTGGCGGAGCCGGCAGGTGATTTTGCGTGATCGGCAGGTGGTCTGGCGAGTCGAGCAGGTGGTTCGGCGTGCTCGGCTGGTGCTTCCGGGGTCATTGGCACGGGGTCTGGGCATGTCCTGAGAGGTGGTCCTGGCATGCCCGGCAAGTGACTCCGGAGTGTTCGCCAAGTGGTTCTGGCATAGTCGGGCAGGTGATTTTGGCATGTCCGGCAGGTGGTTCAGGCGAGTCGAGCAGGTGGTTCGACGTGCTGGCAGGTGCTTCGGCGTCTCCGGCACGTGTTCTGGCACATCTGACAGGTGGTTCGGCATGCCCGAAGGTGATTCCGGTCTGTCGGTAGGTGGTTCGAGCCTGCACGGCATGTGGTTCTGGTACGTCTCAGAGGTGGTTGCGCATGCCCAACAGGTGATCTCGGACTGCCGCCACATGGCTTCTGGCACGTCTGAGAGGTGGTTCGAGCATGCCCGGCAGGTCATCCGAGAGAGTCCTCCAAGTGGTTCTGGCGTAACACGCAGGTGATTTTGGCGTGTCTGGCAGGTTGTTCCGCTGTGCTTGGCAGGTGGTTCAGGCTTGGCCGGCAGGTGGTTCCAGACTGTCCAGGACGTGTTCCAGCTCTCGGCAGGTGGTTCTGGGACGCTGAGAGGTGGTTCCGCCATGGCTGGCAGGTGATCCGGATCGCCCCCAGGTGGTTCTGGCATAGCCAGCAGTCCACATTGGCTGTCCGGCAGGTGGTTCCAGCGAGTCGAACAGGTGGCTCCGGCGTGCTCGGCAGGTGGTTCCGGTCTGTCCGGTAGGTGTTCGGCGTGTCCGGCACGTGCTTCGGCACGTCTGAGAGGTGGTCCGGCATGCGCGGCAGGTGACTTCGGAGTGTCCGCCAGGTGGTTCTGGCGGTACCCGGCAGGTGATTTTGGCGTGTCCGGCAGGTGTTCTGGCGAGTCGAGCAGGTGGCTCCGGCATGCTCGGCAGGTGCTTCGGCGTCTCCGGCACGTGGTTCTGGTGTGTCTGAGAGCTGGTTCCGGCATGTCCGGCAGATGATTCCGGAGTGTCCGCCAAGTGGTCTCTGGCATACCCGGCTGGTGATTTGGGCATGTCAGGGAGGTGGTACCGGCGAGTCGAGCAGGTGGCTCCGGCGTGCTCGGCAGGTTGTTCAGGCGGTCTGGCAGGTGGTATCGTCTGTCGGGGTGTGGTTCCAGCATCTCATGCACATGGTCTGGCACGTCTGAGATGTGGTTCCGGCCGGCCCGACAGGTGTTTCCGCAGTGTCCGCCAAGTGGTACTGGCGTAGCTGGCAGGTGATTTTGGCATGACCGGCAGGTGGTTCCAGCAAGCCTGGCAGGTGATTCCGAAGTGTTCACCAACTGGTTGTGGCGGAGCCGGCAGGTGATTCTGCGTGATCCGGCAGGTGGTTCTGGCGAGTCGAGCAGGTGGTTCCGGCGTGCTCGGCAGGTGCTTCGGGGTCATTGGCACGTGGTTCTGGCATATCTGAGAGGTGGTTCCGGCATGCCCGGCAGGTGATTCCGGAGTGTTCGCCAGTGTTTCGGCGAGCCGGCAGGTGATTTTGCATGTCCAGCGGTCGCTCGGCGGGTCGAGCCGGTGGTTCGGCGTGTCGGCAGGTGGTTCGGTTGTCGGCAGGTGGCTTCGTGGTGTCGGCACGAGGTTCAGCTGAGAGGCTGTGCCGGCATGCCCTCACGTGATCCGGCTGTCCCCGAAGTGGTGCTGGTGTAGCGGGCAGGTGATTTTGCGTGTCCGGCAGGTGGTTCAGGCGAGTCGAGCAGGTGGTTGCGACGTGCTCGGCAGGTGCTTCGGCGTCTCGGCACGGGTTCTGGGACATCGACTGGTGGTTCCGGCATGCCCAAAGTTGATTCCGGTCTGTCCGGTAGGTGGTTCCGGCGTGCACGGCACGTGGTTCTGGTACGTCTCAGAGGTGGTTGCGCATGCCCAACAGGTGATTCCGGACTGTCCGCCACGTGCTTCTGGCACGTCTGAGAGGTGGTTCCAGCATGCCCGGCAGGTCATTTCGGAGAGTCGTCCAAGTGGTTCTGGCGTAGCCCGCAGGTGATTTTGGCGTGTCTGGCAGGTTGTTCCGCCGTGCTTGGCAGGTGGTTCAGGCATGGCCGGCAGGTGGTTCCAGACTGTCCAGGACGTGTTTCCAGCTTCTCCGGCAGGTGGTTCTGGTACGTCTGAGAGGTGGTTCCGCCATGGCTGGCAGGTGATTCCCGGACTGTCCCCCAGGTGGTTCTGGCATAGCCAGCAGTTCGATATTGGCCTGTCCGGCAGGTGGTTCCAGCGAGTCGAACAGGTGGCTTCGGCGTGCTGGCAGGTGGTTCCGGTCTGTCCGGTAGGTGATTCCGGCGTGTCCGGCACGTGCTCCGGCACGTCTGAGAGGTGGTTCCGGCATGCGCGACAGGTGATTCCGGAGTGTCCGCCAGGTGGCTCTGGCGTACCCGGCAGGTGATTTTGGCGAGTCGGCAGTGGCTCCGGCATGCTCGGCAGGTGCTTCCGGCGTCTCCGGCACGTGGTTCTGGTGTGTCTGAGAGCTGGTTCCGGCATGTCCGGCAGATGATCCCGGAGTGTCCGCCAAGTGGTTCTGGCATACCCGGCTGTGATTTTGGCATGTCAGGGAGGTGTTCGGCGAGTCGAGCAGGTGGCTCCGGCGTGCTCGGCAGTTGTTCAGACGGGTCTGGGTGTTTTCCGTCTGTTCGGGGTGTGGTTCCAGCATCTCATGCACATGGTTCTGGCACGTCTGAGATGTGGTTCCGGCCGGCCCGACAGGTGTTTCCGCAGTGTCCGCCAAGTGGTACTGGCGTAGTTGGCAGGTGATTTTGCATGACCGGCAGGTGGTTCCAGCAAGCCCGGCAGGTGATTCCGAAGTGTTCCCCAACTGGTTGTGGCGTAGCCGGCAGGTGATTTTTGCGTGTCCGGCAGGTGGTTCTGGCGAGTCGAGCAGGTGGTTCCGGCGTGCTCGGCAGGTGCTTCGGGGTCATTGGCACGTGGTTCTGGCATATCTGAGAGGTGGTTCCGGCATGCCCGGCAGGTGATTCCGGAGTGTTCGCCAAGTGTTTCCGGCGTAGCCGGCAGGTGATTTTGCATGTCCAGCGGTCGTCCGGCGGGTCACGGTGGTACCGGCGTGTCCGGCAGGTGGTTCCGGTCTGTCCGGCAGGTGGTTGTGTGGTGTCCGGCACGAGGTTCAGTCTGAGAGGCTGTGCCGGCATGCCCCTCACGTGATTCCGGCTTGTCCCCGAAGTGGTGCTGGTGTAGCGGGCAGGTGATTTTGGCGTGTCCGGCAGGTGGTTCAGGCGAGTTGAGCAGGTGGTTGCGACGTGCTCGGCAGGTGCTTCCGGCGTCTCCGGCACGTGTTTCTGGCACATCTGACTGGTGGTTCGGCATGCCCAAAAGTTGATTCCGGTCTGTAGGTGGTTCCGGCGTGTACGGCACGTGGTTCTGGTACGTGTCAGAGGTGGTTGCGTATGCCCAACAGGTGATTCCGGACTGTCCGCCACGTGCTTCTGGCACGTCTGAGAGGTGGTTCCAACATGCCCGGCAGGTCATTTCGGAGAGTCGTCCAAGTGGTTCCGGCGTAGCCCGCAGGTGATTTTGGCGTGTCCGGCAGGTGGTTCCGCCGTGCTCGGCAGGTGGTTCAGGCATGGCCGTCACGTGGTTCCAGTCTGTCCAGGACGTGTTTCCAGCTTCTCCGGCAGGTGGTTCTGGTACGTCTGAGAGGTGGTTCCGCCATGGCTGGCAGGTGATCCCGGACTGTACCCCAGGTGGTTCTGGCAAAGCCAGCAGTTGATATTGGCCTGTCCGGCAGGTGGTTCCAGCGAGTCGAACAGGTGGCTCCGGCGTTCTTGGCAGGTGGTTCCGGTCTGTCCGGTAGGTGTTTCCGGCGTGTCCGGCACGTGCTTCCGGCACGTCTGAGAGGTGGTTCCGGCATGCGCGGCAGGTGATTCCGTAGTGTCCGCCAGGTGGTTCTGGCAGACCCGGCAGGTGATTTTGGCGTGTCCGGCAGGTGTTTCTGGCGAGTCGAGCAGGTGGCTCTGGCATGCTCGGCAGGTGCTTCCGGCGTCTCCGGCACGTGGTTCTGGTGTGTCTGAGAGCTGGTTCCGGCATGTCCGGCAGATGATTCCGGAGTGTCCGCCAAGTGGTTCTGGCATACCCAGCAGGTGATTTTGGCGTGTCAGGGAGGTGGTACCGGAGAGTGAGCAGGTGGTTCCGGCGTGCTCAGCAGGTGGTTCAGGCGGTTCTGGCAGGTGGTATCCGTCTGTTCGGGGTGTGGTTCCAGCATCTCATGAACACGTTTCTGGCACGTCTGAGATGTGGTTCCAGCCGGCCCGACAGGTGTTTCCGCAGTGTCCGCCAAGCGGTTCTGGCGTAGTTGGCAGGTGATTTTGGCATGACTGGCAGGTGGTTCCAGCAAGCCTGGCAGGTGATTCCAAAGTGTTCACCAACTGGTTGTGCCGTAGCCGGCAGGTGATTTTTGCGTGATCGGCAGGTGGTTCTGGCGAGTCGAGCAGGTGGTTCCGGCGTGCTCGGCTGGTGCTTCCGGGGTCATTGGCACGGGGTTCTGGCATGTCTGAGAGGTGGTTCCTGCATGCCCGGCAAGTGATTCCGGAGTGTTCGCCAAGTGGTTCTGGCATAGTCGACAGGTGATTTTGGCATGTCCGGCAGGTGGTTCAGGCGAGTTGAGCAGGTGGTTCCAACGTGCTTGGCAGGTGCTTCCGGCGTCTCCGGCACGTGTTTCTGGCACATCTGACAGGTGGTTCCGGCATGCCCGAAAGGTGATTCCGGTCTGTCCGGTAGGTGGTTCCAGCCTGCACGGCATGTGGTTCTGGGACGTCTCAGAGGTGGTTGCGCATGCCCAACAGGTGATTCCGGACTGTCCGCCACATGGTTCTGGCACGTCTGAGAGGTGGTTCCAGCATGCCCGGCAGGTCATCCCAGAGAGTCCTCCAAGTGGTTCTGGCATAACACGCAGGTGATTTTGGCGTGTCTGGCAGGTTGTTCCGTTGTGCTTGGCAGGTGGTTCAGGCTTGGCCGGCAGGTGGTTCCAGACTGTCCAGGACGTGTTTCCAGCTTCTCCGGCAGGTGGTTCTGGTACGTCTGAGAGGTGGTTCCGCCATGGCTGGCAGGTGATTCCGGACCGTCCCCCAGGTGGTTCTGGCATAGCCAGCAGTTGATATTGGCCTGTCCGGCAGGTGGTTCCAGCGAGTCGAACAGGTGGCTCCGGCGTGCTCGGCAGGTGGTTCCGGTCTGTCCGGTAGGTGATTCCGGCGTGTCCGGCACGTGCTTCCGGCACGTCTGAGAGGTGGTTCCGGCATGCGCGACAGGTGGTTTCGGAGTGTCCGCCAGGTGGTTCTGGCGTACCCGGCAGGTGATTTTGGCGTGTCCGGCAGGTGTTTCTGGCGAGTCGAGCAGGTGGCTCCGGCATGCTCGGCAGGTGCTTCCGGCGTCTCCGGCACGTGGTTCTGGTGTGTCTGAGAGCTGGTTCCGGCATGTCCGGCAGATGATTCCGGAGTGTCCGCCAAGTGGTTCTGGCGTACCCGGCTGGTGATTTGGGCATGTCAGGTAGGTGGTTCCGGCGAGTCGAGCAGGTGGCTCCGGCGTGCTCGGCAGGTTGTTCAGACGGGTCTGGCAGGTGTTTTCCGTCTGTTTGTGGTGTGGTTCCAGCATCTCATGCACATGGTTCTGGCACGTCTGAGATGTGGTTCCGGCCGGCCCGACAGGTGTTTCCACAGTGTCCGCCAAGTGGTACTGGCGTAGTTGGCAGGTGATTTTGGCATGACCGGCAGGTGGTTCCAGCAAGCCCGGCAGGTGATTCCGAAGTGTTCCCCAACTGGTTGTGGCGTAGCCGGCAGGTGATTTTTGCGTGTCCGGCAGGTGGTTCTGGCGAGTCGAGCAGGTGGTTCCGGCGTGCTCGGCAGGTGCTTCCGGGGTCATTGGCACGTGGTTCTGGCATATCTGAGAGGTGGTTACGGCATGCCCGCAGGTGATTCCGGTGTGTTCGCCAAGTGTTTCCGGCGTAGCCGGCAGGTGATTTTGCATGTCCAGCGGTCGTTCCGGCGGGTCGAGCCGGTGGTTCCGGCGTGTCCGGCAGGTGGTTCCGGTCTGTCCAGCAGGTGGTTCTGTGGTGTCCGGCACGAGGTTCAGTCTGAGAGGCTGTGCCGGCATGCCCCTCACGTGATTCCGGCTTGTCCCCGAAGTGGTGCTGGTGTAGCGGGCAGGTGATTTTGGCGTGTCCGGCAGGTGGTTCAGGCGAGTTGAGCAGGTGGTTGCGACGTGCTCGGCAGGTGCTTCCGGCGTCTCCGGCACGTGTTTCTGGCACATCTGACTGGTGGTTCCGGCATGCCCAAAAGTTGATTCCGGTCTGTCCGGTAGGTGGTTCCGGCGTGCACGGCACGTGGTTCTGGTACGTGTCAGAGGTGGTTGCGTATGCCCAACAGGTGATTCCGGACTGTCTGCCACGTGCTTCTGGCACGTCTGAGAGGTGATTCCAACGTGCCTGGCAGGTCATTTCGGAGAGTCGTCCAAGTGATTCCGGCATAGCCCGCAGGTGATTTTGGCGTGTCCGGCAGGTGGTTCCGCCGTGCTCGGCAGGTGGTTCAGGCATGGCCGTCACGTGGTTCCACTCTGTCCAGGACGTGTTTCCAGCTTCTCCGGCAGGTGGTTCTGGTACGTCTGAGAGGTGGTTCCGCCATGGCTGGCAGGTGATCCCGGACTGTCCCCCAGGTGGTTCTGGCATAGCCAGCAGTTGATATTGGCCTGTCCGGCAGGTGGTTCCAGCGAGTCGAACAGGTGGCTCCGGCGTTCTTGGCAGGTGGTTCCGGTCTGTCCGGTAGGTGTTTCCGGCGTGTCCGGCACGTGCTTCCGGCACGTCTGAGAGGTGGTTCCGGCATGCGCAGCAGGTGATTCCGTAGTGTCCGCCAGGTGGTTCTGGCATACCCGGCAGGTGATTTTGGCGTGTCCGGCAGGTGTTTCTGGCGAGTCGAGCAGGTGGCTCCGGCATGCTCGGCAGGTGCTTCCGGCGTCTCCGGCACTTGGTTCTGGTGTGTCTGAGAGCTGGTTCCGGCATGTCCGGCAGATGATTCCGGAGTGTCCGCCAAGTGGTTCTGGCATACCCAGCATGTGATTTTGGCGTGTCAGGGAGGTGGTACCGGTGAGTCGAGCAGGTGATTCCGGCGTGCTCAGCAGGTGGTTCAGGCGGTTCTGGCAGGTGGTATCCGTCTGTTCGGGGTGTGGTTCCAGCATCTCATGAACACGTTTCTGGCACGTCTGAGATGTGGTTCCAGCCGGCCCGACAGGTGTTTCCGCAGTGTCCGCCAAGCGGTTCTGGCGTAGTTGGCAGGTGATTTTGGCATGACTGGCAGGTGGTTCCAGCAAGCCTGGCAGGTGATTCCGAAGTGTTCACCAACTGGTTGTGGCGTAGCCGGCAGGTGATTTTTGCGTGATCGGCAGGTGGTTCTGGCGAGTCGAGCAGGCGGTTCCGGCGTGCTCGGCTGGTGCTTCCGGGGTCATTGGCACGGGGTTCTGGCATGTCTGAGAGGTGGTTCCTGCATGCCCGGCAAATGATTCCGGAGTGTTCGCCAAGTGATCCTGGCATAGTCGGCAGGTGATTTTGGCATGTCCGGCAGGTGGTTCAGGCGAGTTGAGCAGGTGGTTCCAACGTGCTTGGCAGGTGCTTCCGGCGTCTCCGGCACGTGTTTCTGGCACATCTGACAGGTGGTTCCGGCATGCCCGAAAGGTGATTCCGGTCTGTCCGGTAGGTGGTTCCAGCCTGCACGGCATGTGGTTCTGGGACGTCTCAGAGGTGGTTGCGCATGCCCAACAGGTGATTCCGGACTGTCCGCCACATGGTTCTGGCACGTCTGAGAGGTGGTTCCGGCATGCCCGGCAGGTCATCCCAGAGAGTCCTCCAAGTGGTTCTGGCATAACACGCAGGTGATTTTGGCGTGTCTGGCAGGTTGTTCCGTTGTGCTTGGCAGGTGGTTCAGGCTTGGCCGGCAGGTGGTTCCAGACTGTCCAGGACGTGTTTCCAGCTTCTCCGGCAGGTGGTTCTGGTACGTCTGAGAGGTGGTTCCGCCATGGCTGGCAGGTGATTCCGGACCGTCCCCCAGGTGGTTCTGGCATAGCCAGCAGTTGATATTGGCCTGTCCAGCAGGTGGTTCCAGCGAGTCGAACAGGTGGCTCCGGCGTGCTCGGCAGGTGGTTCCGGTCTGTCCGGTAGGTGATTCCGGCGTGTCCGGCACGTGCTTCCGGCACGTCTGAGAGGTGGTTCCGGCATGCGCGACAGGTGGTTTCGGAGTGTCCGCCAGGTGGTTCTGGCGTACCCGGCAGGTGATTTTGGCGTGTCCGGCAGGTGTTTCTGGCGAGTCGAGCAGGTGGCTCCGGCATGCTCGGCAGGTGCTTCCGGCGTCTCCGGCACGTGGTTCTGGTGTGTCTGAGAGCTGGTTCCGGCATGTCCGGCAGATGATTCCGGAGTGTCCGCCAAGCGGTTCTGGCATACCCGGCTGGTGATTTTGGCATGTCAGGTAGGTGGTTCCGGCGAGTCGAGCAGGTGGCTCCGGCGTGCTCGGCAGGTTGTTCAGACGGGTCTGGCAGGTGTTTTCCGTCTGTTCGGGGTGTGGTTCCAGCATCTCATGCACATGGTTCTGAAACGTCTGAGATGTGGTTCCGGCCGGCCCGACAGGTGTTTCCACAGTGTCCGCCAAGTGGTACTGGCGTAGTTGGCAGGTGATTTTGGCATGACCGGCAGGTGGTTCCAGCAAGCCCGGCAGGTGATTCCGAAGTGTTCCCCAACTGGTTGTGGCGTAGCCGGCAGGTGATTTTTGTGTGTCCGGCAGGTGGTTCTGGCGAGTCGAGCAGGTGGTTCCGGCGTGCTCGGCAGGTGCTTCCGGGGTCATTGGCACGTGGTTCTGGCATATCTGAGAGGTGGTTCCGGCATGCCCGCAGGTGATTCCGGAGTGTTCGCCAAGTGTTTCCGGCGTAGCCGGCAGGTGATTTTGCATGTCCAGCGGTCGTTCCGGCGGGTCGAGCCGGTGGTTCCGGCGTGTCCGGCAGGTGGTTCCGGTCTGTCCGGCAGGTGGTTCTGTGGTGTCCGGCACGAGGTTCAGTCTGAGAGGCTGTGCCGGCATGCCCCTCACGTGATTCCGGCTTGTCCCCGAAGTGGTGCTGGTGTAGCGGGCAGGTGATTTTGGCGTGTCCGGCAGCTGGTTCAGGCGAGTTGAGCAGGTGGTTGCGACGTGCTCGGCAGGTGCTTCCGGCATCTCCGGCACGTGTTTCTGCCACATCTGACTGGTGGTTCCGGCATGCCCAAAAGTTGATTCCGGTCTGTAGGTGGTTCCGGCGTGCACGGCACGTGGTTCTGGTACGTCTCAGAGGTGGTTGCGTATGCCCAACAGGTGATTCCGGACTGTCCGCCACGTGCTTCTGGCACGTCTGAGAGGTGGTTCCAACATGCCCGGCAGGTCATTTCGGAGAGTCGTCCAAGTGGTTCCGGCGTAGCCCGCAGGTGATTTTGGCGTGTCCGGCAGGTGGTTCCGCCGTGCTCGGCAGGTGGTTCAGGCATGGCCGTCACGTGGTTCCAGTCTGTCCAGGACGTGTTTCCAGCTTCTCCGGCAGGTGGTTCTGGTACGTCTGAGAGGTGGTTCTGCCATGGCTGGCAGGTGATCCCGGACTGTACCCCAGGTGGTTCTGGCAAAGCCAGCAGTTGATATTGGCCTGTCCGGCAGGTGGTTCCAGCGAGTCGAACAGGTGGCTCCGGCGTTCTTGGCAGGTGGTTCCGGTCTGTCCGGTAGGTGTTTCCGGCGTGTCCGGCACGTGCTTCCGGCACGTCTGAGAGGTGGTTCCGGCATGCGCGGCAGGTGATTCCGTAGTGTCCGCCAGGTGGTTCTGGCATACCCGGCAGGTGATTTTGGCGTGTCCGGCAGGTGTTTCTGGCGAGTCGAGCAGGTGGCTCCGGCATGCTCGGCAGGTGCTTCCGGCGTCTCCGGCACTTGGTTCTGGTGTGTCTGAGACCTGGTTCCGGCATGTCCGGCAGATGATTCCGGAGTGTCCGCCAGGTGGTTCTGGCATACCCGGCTGGTGATTTTGGCGTGTCAGGTAGGTGGTTCCGGCGAGTCGAGCAGGTGGCTCCGGCGTTCTTGGCAGGTGGTTCCGGTCTGTCCGGTAGGTGTTTCCGGCGTGTCCGGCACGTGCTTCCGGCACGTCTGAGAGGTGGTTCCGGCATGCGCGGCAGGTGATTCCGTAGTGTCCGCCAGGTGGTTCTGGCATACCCGGCAGGTGATTTTGGCGTGTCCGGCAGGTGTTTCAGGCGAGTCGAGAAGGTGGCTCCGGCATGCTCGGCAGGTGCTTCCAGCGTCTCCGGCACGTGGTTCTGGTGTGTCTGAGAGCTGGTTCCGGCTTGTCCGGCAGATGATTCCGGAGTGTCCGCCAAGTGGTTCTGGCATACCCAGCAGGTGATTTTGGCGTGTCAGGGAGGTGGTACCGGTGAGTCGAGCAGGTGGTTCCGGCGTGCTCAGCAGGTGGTTCAGGCGGTTCTGGCAGGTGGTATCCGTCTGTTCGGGGTGTGGTTCCAGCATCTCATGAACACGTTTCTGGCACGTCTGAGATGTGGTTCCAGCCGGCCCGAAAGGTGTTTCCGCAGTGTCCGCCAAGCGGTTCTGGCGTAGTTGGCAGGTGATTTTGGCATGACTGGCAAGAGGTTCCAGCAAGACTGGCAGGTGATTCCAAAGTGTTCCCCAACTGGTTGTGGCGTAGCCGGCAGGTGATTTTTGCGTGTCCGGGAGGTGGTTCTGGCGAGTCGAGCATGTGGTTCCGGCGTGCTCGGCAGGTGCTTCCGGGGTCATTGGCACGTGGTTCTGGCATATCTGAGAGGTGGTTCCGGCATGCCCAGCAGGTGATTCCGGAGTGTTCGCCAAGTGTTTCCGGCGTAGCCGGCAGGTGATTTTGCATGTCCAGCGGTCGTTCCGGCGGGTCGAGCCGGTGGTTCCGGCGTGTCCGGCAGGTGGTTCCGGTCTGTCCGGAAGGTGGTTCTCTGGTGTCCGGCACGAGGTTCAGTCTGAGAGGCTGTGCCGGCATGCCCCACACGTGATTCCGGCTTGTCCCCGAAGTGGTGCTGGTGTGGCGGGCAGGTGATTTTGGCGTGTCCGGCAGGTGGTTCAGGCGAGTTGAGCAAGTGGTTGCAACGTGCTCGGCAGGTGCTTCCGGCGTCTCCGGCACGTGTTTCTGGCACATCTGACTGGTGGTTCCGGCATGCGCAAAAGTTGATTCCGGTCTGTCCGGTAGGTGGTTCCGGCGTGCACGGCACGTGGTTCTGGTACGTGTCAGAGGTGGTTGCGTATGCCCAACAGGTGATTCCGGACTGTCCGCCACGTGCTTCTGGCACGTCTGAGAGGTGGTTCCAACATGCCCGGCAGGTCATTTCGGAGAGTCGTCCAAGTGGTTCTGGCGTAGCCCGCAGGTGATTTTGGCGTGTCCGGCAGGTGGTTCCGCCGTGCTCGGCAGGTGGCTCAGGCATGGCCGTCACGTGGTTCCAGTCTTCCCAGGACGTGTTTCCAGCTTCTCCTGCAGGTGGTTCTGGTACGTCTGAGAGGTGGTTCCTCCATGGCTGGCAGGTGATCCCGGAGTGTCCCCCAGGTGGTTCTGGCATAGCCAGCAGTTCATATTGGCCTGTCCGGCAGGTGGTTCCAGCGAGTCGAACAGGTGGCTCCGGCGTTCTTGGCAGGTGGTTCCGGTCTGTCCGGTAGGTGTTTCCGGCGTGTCCGGCACGTGCTTCCGGCACGTCTGAGAGGTGGTTCCGGCATGCGCGGCAGGTGATTCCGTAGTGTCCGCCAGGTGGTTCTGGCATACCCGGCAGGTGATTTTGGCGTGTCCGGCAGGTGTTTCTGGCGAGTCGAGCAGGTGGCTCCGGCATGCTCGGCAGGTGCTTCCGGCGTCTCCGGCACGTGGTTCTGGTGTGTCTGAGAGCTGGTTCCGGCATGTCCGGCAGATGATTCCGGAGTGTCCGCCAAGTGGTTCTGGCATACCCAGCAGGTGATTTTGGCGTGTCAGGGAGGTGGTACCGGTGAGTCGAGCAGGTGGTTCCGGCGTGCTCAGCAGGTGGTTCAGGCGGTTCTGGCAGGTGGTATCCGTCTCTTCCGGGTGTGGTTCCAGCATCTCATGAACACGTTTCTGGCACGTCTGAGATGTGGTTCCAGCCGGCCCGACAGGTGTTTCCGCAGTGTCCGCCAAGCGGTTCTGGCGTAGTTGGCAGGTGATTTTGGCATGACTGGCAGGTGGTTCCAGCAAGCCTGGCAGGTGATTCCAAAGTGTTCACCAACTGGTTGTGGCGTAGCCGGCCGGTGATTTTTGCGTGATCGGCAGGTGGTTCTGGCGAGTCGAGCAGGTGGTTCCGGCGTGCTCGCCTGGTGGTTCCGGGGTCATTGGCACGGGGTTCTGGCATGTCTGAGAGGTGGTTCCTGCATGCCCGGCAAGCGATTCCGGAGTGTTCGCCAAGTGGTTCTGGCATAGTCGGCAGGTGATTTTGGCATGTCCGGCAGGTGGTTCAGGCGAGTTGAGCAGGTGGTTCCAACGTGCTTGGCAGGTGCTTCCGGCGTCTCCGGCACGTGTTTCTGGCACATCTGACAGGTGGTTCCGGCATGCCCGAAAGGTGATTCCGGTCTGTCCGGTAGGTGGTTCCAGCCTGCACGGCATGTGGTTCTGGGACGTCTCAGAGGTGGTTGCGCATGCCCAACAGGTGATTCCGGACTGTCCGCCACATGGTTCTGGCACGTCTGAGAGGTGGTTCCGGCATGCCCGGCAGGTCATCCCAGAGAGTCCTCCAAGTGGTTCTGGCATAACACGCAGGTGATTTTGGCGTGTCTGGCAGGTTGTTCCGTTGTGCTTGGCAGGTGGTTCAGGCTTGGCCGGCAGGTGGTTCCAGACTGTCCAGGACGTGTTTCCAGCTTCTCCGGCAGGTGGTTCTGGTACGTCTGAGAGGTGGTTCCGCCATGGCTGGCAGGTGATTCCGGACCGTCCCCCAGGTGGTTCTGGCATAGCCAGCAGTTGATATTGGCCTGTCCGGCAGGTGGTTCCAGCGAGTCGAACAGGTGGCTCCGGCGTGCTCGGCAGGTGGTTCCGGTCTGTCCGGTAGGTGATTCCGGCGTGTCCGGCACGTGCTTCCGGCACGTCTGAGAGGTGGTTCCGGCATGCGCGACAGGTGGTTTCGGAGTGTCCGCCAGGTGGTTCTGGCGTACCCGGCAGGTGATTTTGGCGTGTCCGGCAGGTGTTTCTGGCGAGTCGAGCAGGTGGCTCCGGCATGCTCGGCAGGTGCTTCCGGCGTCTCCGGCACGTGGTTCCGGTGTGTCTGAGAGCTGGTTCCGGCATGTCCGGCAGATGATTCCGGAGTGTCCGCCAAGTGGTTCTGGCATACCCGGCTGGTGATTTGGTCATGTCAGGTAGGTGGTTCCGGCGAGTCGAGCAGGTGGCTCCGGTGTGCTCGGCAGGTTGTTCAGACTGGTCTGGCAGGTGTTTTCCGTCTGTTCGGGTTGTGGTTCCAGCATCTCATGAACATGGTTCTGGCACGTCTGAGATGTGGTTCCGGCCGGCCCGACAGGTGTTTCCACAGTGTCCGCCAAGTGGTACTGGCATAGTTGGCAGGTGATTTTGGCATGACCGGCAGGTGGTTCCAGCAAGCCCGGCAGGTGATTCCGAAGTGTTCCCCAACTGGTTGTGGCGTAGCCGGCAGGTGATTTTTGCGTGTCCGGCAGGTGGTTCTGGCGAGTCGAGCAGGTGGTTCCGGCGTGCTCGGCAGGTGCTTCCGGGGTCATTGACACGTGGTTCTGGCATATCTGAGAGGTGGTTCCGGCATGCCCGGCAGGTGATTCCGGAGTGTTCGCCAAGTGTTTCCGGCGTAGCCGGCAGGTGATTTTGCATGTCCAGCGGTCGTTCCGGCGGGTCGAGCCGGTGGTTCCGGCGTGTCTGGCAGGTGGTTCCGGTCTGTCCGGCAGGTGGTTCTCTGGTGTCCGGCACGAGGTTCAGTCTGAGAGGCTGTGCCGGCATGCCCCACACGTGATTCCGGCTTGTCCCCGAAGTGGTGCTGGTGTGGCGGGCAGGTGATTTTGGCGTGTCCGGCAGGTGGTTCAGGCGAGTTGAGCAGGTGGTTGCGACGTGCTCGGCAGGTGCTTCCGGCGTCTCCGGCACGTGTTTCTGGCACATCTGACTGGTGGTTCCGGCATGCGCAAAAGTTGATTCCGGTCTGTCCGGTAGGTGGTTCCGGCGTGCACGGCACGTGGTTCTGGTACGTGTCAGAGGTGGTTGCGTATGCCCAACAGGTGATTCCGGACTGTCCGCCACGTGCTTCTGGCACGTCAGAGAGGTGGTTCCAACATGCCCGGCAGGTCATTTCGGAGAGTCGTCCAAGTGGTTCTGGCGTAGCCCGCAGGTGATTTTGGCGTGTCCGGCAGGTGGTTCCGCCGTGCTCGGCAGGTGGTTGAGGCATGGCCGTCACGTGGTTCCAGTCTGTCCAGGACGTGTTTCCAGCTTCTCCGGCAGGTGGTTCTGGTACGTCTGAGAGGTGGTTCCGCCATGGCTGGCAGGTGATCCCGGACTGTCCCCCAGGTGGTTCTGGCATAGCCAGCAGTTGATATTGGCCTGTCCGGCAGGTGGTTCCAGCGAGTCGAACAGGTGGCTCCGGCGTTCTTGGCAGGTGGTTCCGGTCTGTCCGGTAGGTGTTTCCGGCGTGTCCGGCACGTGCTTCCGGCACGTCTGAGAGGTGGTTCCGGCATGCGCGACAGGTGATTCCGTAGTGTCCGCCAGGTGGTTCTGGCATACCCGGCAGGTGATTTTGGCGTGTCCGGCAGGTGTTTCAGGCGAGTCGAGCAGGTGGCTCCGGCATGCTCGGCAGGTGCTTCCGGCGTCTCCGGCACGTGGTTCTGGTGTGTCTGAGAGCTGGTTCCGGCATGTCCGGCAGATGATTCCGGAGTGTCCGCCAAGTGGTTCTGGCATACCCGGCTGGTGATTTGGGCATGTCAGGTAGGTGGTTCCGGCGAGTCGAGCAGGTGGCTCCGGCGTGCTCGGCAGGTTGTTCAGACGGGTCTGGCAGGTGTTTTCCGTCTGTTCGGGGTGTGGTTCCAGCATCTCATGCACATGGTTCTGGCACGTCTGAGATGTGGTTCCGGCCGGCCCGACAGGTGTTTCCACAGTGTCCGCCAAGTGGTACTGGCGTAGTTGGCAGGTGATTTTGGCATGACCGGCAGGTGGTTCCAGCAAGCCCGGCAGGTGATTCCGAAGTGTTCCCCAACTGGTTGCGGCGTAGCCGGCAGGTGATTTTTGCGTGTCCGGCAGGTGTTTCTGGCGAGTCGAGCAGGTGGTTCCGGCGTGCTCGGCAGGTGCTTCCGGGGTCATTGGCACGTGGTTCTGGCATATCTGAGAGGTGGTTCCGGCATGCCCGGCAGGTGATTCCGGAGTGTTCGCCAAGTATTTCCGGCGTAGCCGGCAGGTGATTTTGCATGTCCAGCGGTCGTTCCGGCGGGTCGAGCCGGTGGTTCCGGCGTGTCCGGCAGGTGGTTCCAGTCTGTCCGGCAGGTGGTTCTCTGGTGTCCGGCACGAGGTTCAGTCTGAGAGGCTGTGCCGGCATGCCCCTCACGTGATTCCGGCTTGTCCCCGAAGTGGTGCTGGTGTAGCGGGCAGGTGACTTTGGCGTGTCCGGCAGGTGGTTCAGGCGAGTTGAGCAGGTGGTTGCGACGTGCTCGGCAGGTGCTTCCGGCGTCTCCGGCACGTGTTTCTGGCACATCTGACTGGTGGTTCCGGCATGCCCAAAAGTTGATTCCGGTCTGTCCGGTAGGTGGTTCCGGCGTGCACGGCACGTGGTTCTGGTACGTGTCAGAGGTGGTTGCGTATGCCCAACAGGTGATTCCGGACTGTCCGCCACGTGCTTCTGGCACGTCTGAGAGGTGGTTCCAACATGCCCTGCAGGTCATTTCGGAGAGTCGTCCAAGTGGTTCTGGCGTAGCCCGCGGGTGATTTTGGCGTGTCCGGCAGGTGGTTCCGCCGTGCTCGGCAGGTGGTTCAGGCATGGCCGTCACGTGGTTCCAGTCTGTCCAGGACGTGTTTCCAGCTTCTCCGGCAGGTGGTTCTGGTACGTCTGAGAGGTGGTTCCGCCATGGCTGGCAGGTGATCCCGGACTGTCCCCCAGGTGGTTCTGGCATAGCCAGCAGTTGATATTGGCCTGTCCGGCAGGTGGTTCCAGCGAGTCGAACAGGTGGCTCCGGCGTTCTTGGCAGGTGGTTCCGGTCTGTCCGGTAGGTGTTTCCGGCGTGTCCGGCACGTGCTTCCGGCACGTCTGAGAGGTGGTTCCGGCATGCGCGGCAGGTGATTCCGTAGTGTCCGCCAGGTGGTTCTGGCATACCCGGCAGGTGATTTTGGCGTGTCCGGCAGGTGTTTCTGGCGAGTCGAGCAGGTGGCTCCGGCATGCTCGGCAGGTGCTTCCGGCGTCTCCGGCACTTGGTTCTGGTGTGTCTGAGAGCTGGTTCCGGCATGTCCGGCAGATGATTCCGGAGTGTCCGCCAAGTGGTTCTGGCATACCCAGCAGGTGATTTTGGCGTGTCAGGGAGGTGGTACCGGTGAGTCGAGCAGGTGGTTCCGGCGTGCTCAGCAGGTGGTTCAGGCGGTTCTGGCAGGTGGTATCCGTCTGTTCGGGGTGTGGTTCCAGCATCTCATGAACACGTTTCTGGCACGTCTGAGATGTGGTTCCAGCCGGCCCGACAGGTGTTTCCGCAGTGTCCGCCAAGCGGTTCTGGCGTAGTTGGCAGGTGATTTTGGCATGACTGGCAGGTGGTTCCAGCAAGCCTGGCAGGTGATTCCAAAGTGTTCACCAACTGGTTGTGGCGTAGCCGGCAGGTGATTTTTGCGTGATCGGCAGGTGGTTCTGGCGAGTCGAGCAGGTGGTTCCGGCGTGCTCGGCTGGTGGTTCCGGGGTCATTGGCACGGGGTTCTGGCATGTCTGAGAGGTGGTTCCTGCATGCCCGGCAAGTGATTCCGGAGTGTTCGCCAAGTGGTTCTGGCATAGTCGGCAGGTGATTTTGGCATGTCCGGCAGGTGGTTCAGGCGAGTTGAGCAGGTGGTTCCAACGTGCTTGGCAGGTGCTTCCGGCGTCTCCGGCACGTGTTTCTGGCACATCTGACAGGTGGTTCCGGCATGCCCGAAAGGTGATTCCGGTCTGTCCGGTAGGTGGTTCCAGCCTGCACGGCATGTGGTTCTGGGACGTCTCAGAGGTGGTTGCGCATGCCCAACAGGTGATTCCGGACTGTCCGCCACATGGTTCTGGCACGTCTGAGAGGTGGTTCCGGCATGCCCGGCAGGTCATCCCAGAGAGTCCTCCAAGTGGTTCTGGCATAACACGCAGGTGATTTTGGCGTGTCTGGCAGGTTGTTCCGTTGTGCTTGGCAGGTGGTTCAGGCTTGGCCGGCAGGTGGTTCCAGACTGTCCAGGACGTGTTTCCAGCTTCTCCGGCAGGTGGTTCTGGTACGTCTGAGAGGTGGTTCCGCCATGGCTGGCAGGTGATTCCGGACCGTCCCCCAGGTGGTTCTGGCATAGCCAGCAGTTGATATTGGCCTGTCCGGCAGGTGGTTCCAGCGAGTCGAACAGGTGGCTCCGGCGTGCTCGGCAGGTGGTTCCGGTCTGTCCGGTAGGTGATTCCGGCGTGTCCGGCACGTGCTTCCGGCACGTCTGAGAGGTGGTTCCGGCATGCGCGACAGGTGGTTTCGGAGTGTCCGCCAGGTGGTTCTGGCGTACCCGGCAGGTGATTTTGGCGTGTCCGGCAGGTGTTTCTGGCGAGTCGAGCAGGTGGCTCCGGCATGCTCGGCAGGTGCTTCCGGCGTCTCCGGCACGTGGTTCTGGTGTGTCTGAGAGCTGGTTCCGGCATGTCCGGCAGATGATTCCGGAGTGTCCGCCAAGTGGTTCTGGCATACCCGGCTGGTGATTTGGGCATGTCAGGTAGGTGGTTCCGGCGAGTCGAGCAGGTGGCTCCGGCGTGCTCGGCAGGTTGTTCAGACGGGTCTGGCAGGTGTTTTCCGTCTGTTCGGGGTGTGGTTCCAGCATCTCATGCACATGGTTCTGGCACGTCTGAGATGTGGTTCCGGCCGGCCCGACAGGTGTTTCCACAGTGTCCGCCAAGTGGTACTGGCGTAGTTGGCAGGTGATTTTGGCATGACCGGCAGGTGGTTCCAGCAAGCCCGGCAGGTGATTCCGAAGTGTTCCCCAACTGGTTGTGGCGTAGCCGGCAGGTGATTTTTGCGTGTCCGGCAGGTGGTTCTGGCGAGTCGAGCAGGTGGTTCCGGCGTGCTCGGCAGGTGCTTCCGGGGTCATTGTCACGTGGTTCTGGCATATCTGAGAGGTGGTTCCGGCATGCCCGGCAGGTGATTCCGGAGTGTTCGCCAAGTGTTTCCGGCGTAGCCGGCAGGTGATTTTGCATGTCCAGCGGTCGTTCCGGCGGGTCGAGCCGGTGGTTCCGGCGTGTCCGGCAGGTGGTTCCGGTCTGTCCGGCAGGTGGTTCTGTGGTGTCCGGCACGAGGTTCAGTCTGAGAGGCTGTGCCGGCATGCCCCTCACGTGATTCCGGCTTGTCCCCGAAGTGGTGCTGGTGTAGCGGGCAGGTGATTTTGGCGTGTCCGGCAGGTGGTTCAGGCGAGTTGAGCAGGTGGTTGCGACGTGCTCGGCAGGTGCTTCCGGCGTCTCCGGCACGTGTTTCTGGCACATCTGACTGGTGGTTCCGGCATGCCCAAAAGTTGATTCCGGTCTGTCCGGTAGGTGGTTCCGGCGTGCACGGCACGTGGTTCTGGTACGTCTCAGAGGTGGTTGCGTATGCCCAACAGGTGATTCCGGACTGTCCGCCACGTGCTTCTGGCACGTCTGAGAGGTGGTTCCAACATGCCCGGCAGGTCATTTCGGAGAGTCGTCCAAGTGGTTCTGGCGTAGCCCGCAGGTGATTTTGGCGTGTCCGGCAGGTGGTTCCGCCGTGCTCGGCAGGTGGTTCAGGCATGGCCGTCACGTGGTTCCAGTCTGTCCAGGACGTGTTTCCAGCTTCTCCGGCAGGTGGTTCTGGTACGTCTGAGAGGTGGTTCCGCCATGGCTGGCAGGTGATCCCGGACTGTCCCCCAGGTGGTTCTGGCATAGCCAGCAGTTGATATTGGCCTGTCCGGCAGGTGGTTCCAGCGAGTCGAACAGGTGGCTCCGGCGTTCTTGGCAGGTGGTTCCGGTCTGTCCGGTAGGTGTTTCCGGCGTGTCCGGCACGTGCTTCCGGCACGTCTGAGAGGTGGTTCCGGCATGCGCGGCAGGTGATTCCGTAGTGTCCGCCAGGTGGTTCTGGCATACCCGGCAGGTGATTTTGGCGTGTCCGGCAGGTGTTTCTGGCGAGTCGAGCAGGTGGCTCCGGCATGCTCGGCAGGTGCTTCCGGCGTCTCCGGCACTTGGTTCTGGTGTGTCTGAGAGCTGGTTCCGGCATGTCCGGCAGATGATTCCGGAGTGTCCGCCAAGTGGTTCTGGCATACCCAGCAGGTGATTTTGGCGTGTCAGGGAGGTGGTACCGGTGAGTCGAGCAGGTGGTTCCGGCGTGCTCAGCAGGTGGTTCAGGCGGTTCTGGCAGGTGGTATCCGTCTGTTCGGGGTGTGGTTCCAGCATCTCATGAACACGTTTCTGGCACGTCTGAGATGTGGTTCCAGCCGGCCCGACAGGTGTTTCCGCAGTGTCCGCCAAGCGGTTCTGGCGTAGTTGGCAGGTGATTTTGGCATGACTGGCAGGTGGTTCCAGCAAGCCTGGCAGGTGATTCCAAAGTGTTCACCAACTGGTTGTGGCGTAGCCGGCCGGTGATTTTTGCGTGATCGGCAGGTGGTTCTGGCGAGTCGAGCAGGTGGTTCCGGCGTGCTCGGCTGGTGGTTCCGGGGTCATTGGCACGGGGTTCTGGCATGTCTGAGAGGTGGTTCCTGCATGCCCGGCAAGTGATTCCGGAGTGTTCGCCAAGTGGTTCTGGCATAGTCGGCAGGTGATTTTGGCATGTCCGGCAGGTGGTTCAGGCGAGTTGAGCAGGTGGTTCCAACGTGCTTGGCAGGTGCTTCCGGCGTCTCCGGCACGTGTTTCTGGCACATCTGACAGGTGGTTCCGGCATGCCCGAAAGGTGATTCCGGTCTGTCCGGTAGGTGGTTCCAGCCTGCACGGCATGTGGTTCTGGGACGTCTCAGAGGTGGTTGCGCATGCCCAACAGGTGATTCCGGACTGTCCGCCACATGGTTCTGGCACGTCTGAGAGGTGGTTCCGGCATGCCCGGCAGGTCATCCCAGAGAGTCCTCCAAGTGGTTCTGGCATAACACGCAGGTGATTTTGGCGTGTCTGGCAGGTTGTTCCGTTGTGCTTGGCAGGTGGTTCAGGCTTGGCCGGCAGGTGGTTCCAGACTGTCCAGGACGTGTTTCCAGCTTCTCCGGCAGGTGGTTCTGGTACGTCTGAGAGGTGGTTCCGCCATGGCTGGCAGGTGATTCCGGACCGTCCCCCAGGTGGTTCTGGCATAGCCAGCAGTTGATATTGGCCTGTCCGGCAGGTGGTTCCAGCGAGTCGAACAGGTGGCTCCGGCGTGCTCGGCAGGTGGTTCCGGTCTGTCCGGTAGGTGATTCCGGCGTGTCCGGCACGTGCTTCCGGCACGTCTGAGAGGTGGTTCCGGCATGCGCGACAGGTGGTTTCGGAGTGTCCGCCAGGTGGTTCTGGCGTACCCGGCAGGTGATTTTGGCGTGTCCGGCAGGTGTTTCTGGCGAGTCGAGCAGGTGGCTCCGGCATGCTCGGCAGGTGCTTCCGGCGTCTCCGGCACGTGGTTCTGGTGTGTCTGAGAGCTGGTTCCGGCATGTCCGGCAGATGATTCCGGAGTGTCCGCCAAGTGGTTCTGGCATACCCGGCTGGTGATTTGGGCATGTCAGGTAGGTGGTTCCGGCGAGTCGAGCAGGTGGCTCCGGCGTGCTCGGCAGGTTGTTCAGACGGGTCTGGCAGGTGTTTTCCGTCTGTTCGGGGTGTGGTTCCAGCATCTCATGCACATGGTTCTGGCACGTCTGAGATGTGGTTCCGGCCGGCCCGACAGGTGTTTCCACAGTGTCCGCCAAGTGGTACTGGCGTAGTTGGCAGGTGATTTTGGCATGACCGGCAGGTGGTTCCAGCAAGCCCGGCAGGTGATTCCGAAGTGTTCCCCAACTGGTTGTGGCGTAGCCGGCAGGTGATTTTTGCGTGTCCGGCAGGTGGTTCTGGCGAGTCGAGCAGGTGGTTCCGGCGTGCTCGGCAGGTGCTTCCGGGGTCATTGGCACGTGGTTCTGGCATATCTGAGAGGTGGTTCCGGCATGCCCAGCAGGTGATTCCGGAGTGTTCGCCAAGTGTTTCCGGCGTAGCCGGCAGGTGATTTTGCATGTCCAGCGGTCGTTCCGGCGGGTCGAGCCGGTGGTTCCGGCGTGTCCGGCAGGTGGTTCCGGTCTGTCCGGCAGGTGGTTCTGTGGTGTCCGGCACGAGGTTCAGTCTGAGAGGCTGTGCCGGCATGCCCCTCACGTGATTCCGGCTTGTCCCCGAAGTGGTGCTGGTGTAGCGGGCAGGTGATTTTGGCGTGTCCGGCAGGTGGTTCAGGCGAGTTGAGCAGGTGGTTGCGACGTGCTCGGCAGGTGCTTCCGGCGTCTCCGGCACGTGTTTCTGGCACATCTGACTGGTGGTTCCGGCATGCCCAAAAGTTGATTCCGGTCTGTCCGGTAGGTGGTTCCGGCGTGCACGGCACGTGGTTCTGGTACGTCTCAGAGGTGGTTGCGTATGCCCAACAGGTGATTCCGGACTGTCCGCCACGTGCTTCTGGCACGTCTGAGAGGTGGTTCCAACATGCCCGGCAGGTCATTTCGGAGAGTCGTCCAAGTGGTTCTGGCGTAGCCCGCAGGTGATTTTGGCGTGTCCGGCAGGTGGTTCCGCCGTGCTCGGCAGGTGGTTCAGGCATGGCCGTCACGTGGTTCCAGTCTGTCCAGGACGTGTTTCCAGCTTCTCCGGCAGGTGGTTCTGGTACGTCTGAGAGGTGGTTCCGCCATGGCTGGCAGGTGATCCCGGACTGTCCCCCAGGTGGTTCTGGCATAGCCAGCAGTTGATATTGGCCTGTCCGGCAGGTGGTTCCAGCGAGTCGAACAGGTGGCTCCGGCGTTCTTGGCAGGTGGTTCCGGTCTGTCCGGTAGGTGTTTCCGGCGTGTCCGGCACGTGCTTCCGGCACGTCTGAGAGGTGGTTCCGGCATGCGCGGCAGGTGATTCCGTAGTGTCCGCCAGGTGGTTCTGGCATACCCGGCAGGTGATTTTGGCGTGTCCGGCAGGTGTTTCTGGCGAGTCGAGCAGGTGGCTCCGGCATGCTCGGCAGGTGCTTCCGGCGTCTCCGGCACTTGGTTCTGGTGTGTCTGAGAGCTGGTTCCGGCATGTCCGGCAGATGATTCCGGAGTGTCCGCCAAGTGGTTCTGGCATACCCAGCAGGTGATTTTGGCGTGTCAGGGAGGTGGTACCGGTGAGTCGAGCAGGTGGTTCCGGCGTGCTCAGCAGGTGGTTCAGGCGGTTCTGGCAGGTGGTATCCGTCTGTTCGGGGTGTGGTTCCAGCATCTCATGAACACGTTTCTGGCACGTCTGAGATGTGGTTCCAGCCGGCCCGACAGGTGTTTCCGCAGTGTCCGCCAAGCGGTTCTGGCGTAGTTGGCAGGTGATTTTGGCATGACTGGCAGGTGGTTCCAGCAAGCCTGGCAGGTGATTCCAAAGTGTTCACCAACTGGTTGTGGCGTAGCCGGCCGGTGATTTTTGCGTGATCGGCAGGTGGTTCTGGCGAGTCGAGCAGGTGGTTCCGGCGTGCTCGCCTGGTGGTTCCGGGGTCATTGGCACGGGGTTCTGGCATGTCTGAGAGGTGGTTCCTGCATGCCCGGCAAGCGATTCCGGAGTGTTCGCCAAGTGGTTCTGGCATAGTCGGCAGGTGATTTTGGCATGTCCGGCAGGTGGTTCAGGCGAGTTGAGCAGGTGGTTCCAACGTGCTTGGCAGGTGCTTCCGGCGTCTCCGGCACGTGTTTCTGGCACATCTGACAGGTGGTTCCGGCATGCCCGAAAGGTGATTCCGGTCTGTCCGGTAGGTGGTTCCAGCCTGCACGGCATGTGGTTCTGGGACGTCTCAGAGGTGGTTGCGCATGCCCAACAGGTGATTCCGGACTGTCCGCCACATGGTTCTGGCACGTCTGAGAGGTGGTTCCGGCATGCCCGGCAGGTCATCCCAGAGAGTCCTCCAAGTGGTTCTGGCATAACACGCAGGTGATTTTGGCGTGTCTGGCAGTTTGTTCCGTTGTGCTTGGCAGGTGGTTCAGGCTTGGCCGGCAGGTGGTTCCAGACTGTCCAGGACGTGTTTCCAGCTTCTCCGGCAGGTGGTTCTGGTACGTCTGAGAGGTGGTTCCGCCATGGCTGGCAGGTGATTCAGGACCGTCCCCCAGGTGGTTCTGGCATAGCCAGCAGTTGATATTGGCCTGTCCGGCAGGTGGTTCCAGTGAGTCGAACAGGTGGCTCCGGCGTGCTCGGCAGGTGGTTCTGGTCTGTCCGGTAGGTGATTCCGGCGTGTCCGGCACGTGCTTCCGGCACGTCTGAGAGGTGGTTCCGGCATGCGCGACAGGTGGTTTCGGAGTGTCCGCCAGGTGGTTCTGGCGTACCCGGCAGGTGATTTTGGCGTGTCCGGCAGGTGTTTCTGGCGAGTCGAGCAGGTGGCTCCGGCATGCTCGGCAGGTGCTTCCGGCGTCTCCGGCACGTGGTTCTGGTGTGTCTGAGAGCTGGTTCCGGCATGTCCGGCAGATGATTCCGGAGTGTCCGCCAAGTGGTTCTGGCATACCCGGCTGGTGATTTGGGCATGTCAGGTAGGTGGTTCCGGCGAGTCGAGCAGGTGGCTCCGGCGTGCTCGGCAGGTGCTTCCGGGGTCATTGGCACGTGGTTCTGGCATATCTGAGAGGTGGTTACGGCATGCACGGCAGGTGATTCCGGAGTGTTCGCCAAGTGTTTCCGGCGTAGCCGGCAAGTGATTTTGCATGTCCAGCGGTCGTTCCGGCGGGTCGAGCCGGTGGTTCCGGCGTGTCCGGCAGGTGGTTCCGGTCTGTCCGGCAGGTGGTTCTGTGGTGTCCGGCACGAGGTTCAGTCTCAGAGGCTGTGCCGGCATGCCCCTCACGTGATTCCGGCTTGTCCCCGAAGTGGTGCTGGTGTAGCGGGCAGGTGATTTTGGCGTGTCCGGCAGGTGGTTCAGGCGAGTCGAGCAGGTGGCTCCGGCATGCTCGGCAGGTGCTTCCGGCGTCTCCGGCACTTGGTTCTGGTGTGTCTGAGAGCTGGTTCGGGCATGTCCGGCAGATGATTCCGGAGTGTCCGCCAAGTGGTTCTGGCATACCCAGCCGGTGATTTTGGCGTGTCAGGGAGGTGGTACCGGTGAGTCGAGCAGGTGGTTCCGGCGTGCTCAGCAGGTGGTTCAGGCGGTTCTGGCAGGTGGTATCCGTCTGTTCGGGGTGTGGTTCCAGCATCTCATGAACACGTTTCTGGCACGTCTGAGATGTGGTTCCAGCCGGCCCGACAGGTGTTTCCGCAGTGTCCGCCAAGCGGTTCTGGCGTAGTTGGCAGGTGATTTTGGCATGACTGGCAGGTGGTTCCAGCAAGCCTGGCAGGTGATTCCAAAGTGTTCACCAACTGGTTGTGCCGTAGCCGGCAGGTGATTTTTGCGTGATCGGCAGGTGGTTCTGGCGAGTCGAGCAGGTGGTTCCGGCGTGCTCGGCTGGTGCTTCCGGGGTCATTGGCACGGGGTTCTGGCATGTCTGAGAGGTGGTTCCTGCATGCCCGGCAAGTGATTCCGGAGTGTTCGCCAAGTGGTTCTGGCATAGTCGGCAGGTGATTTTGGCATGTCCGGCAGGTGGTTCAGGCGAGTTGAGCAGGTGGTTCCAACGTGCTTGGCAGGTGCTTCCGGCGTCTCCGGCACGTGTTTCTGGCACATCTGACAGGGGGTTCCGGCATGCCCGAAAGGTGATTCCGGTCTGTCCGGTAGGTGGTTCCAGCCTGCACGTCATGTGGTTCTGGTACGTCTCAGAGGTGGTTGCGCATGCCCAACAGGTGATTCCGGACTGTCCGCCACATGGTTCTGGCACGTCTGAGAGGTGGTTCCGGCATGCCCGGCAGGTCATCCCAGAGAGTCCTCCAAGTGGTTCTGGCATAACACGCAGGTGATTTTGGCGTGTCTGGCAGGTTGTTCCGTTGTGCTTGGCAGGTGGTTCAGGCTTGGCCGGCAGGTGGTTCCAGACTGTCCAGGACGTGTTTCCAGCTTCTCCGGCAGGTGGTTCTGGTACGTCTGAGAGGTGGTTCCGCCATGGCTGGCAGGTGATTCCGGACCGTCCCCCAGGTGGTTCTGGCATAGCCAGCAGTTGATATTGGCCTGTCCGGCAGGTGGTTCCAGCGAGTCGAACAGGTGGCTCCGGCGTGCTCGGCAGGTGGTTCCGGTCTGTCCGGTAGGTGATTCCGGCGTGTCCGGCACGTGCTTCCGGCACGTCTGAGAGGTGGTTCCGGCATGCGCGACAGGTGGTTTCGGAGTGTCCGCCAGGTGGTTCTGGCGTACCCGGCAGGTGATTTTGGCGTGTCCGGCAGGTGTTTCTGGCGAGTCGAGCAGGTGGCTCCGGCATGCTCGGCAGGTGCTTCCGGCGTCTCCGGCACGTGGTTCTGGTGTGTCTGAGAGCTGGTTCCGGCATGTCCGGCAGATGATTCCGGAGTGTCCGCCAAGTGGTTCTGGCATACCCGGCTGGTGATTTGGGCATGTCAGGTAGGTGGTTCCGGCGAGTCGAGCAGGTGGCTCCGGCGTGCTCGGCAGGTTGTTCAGACGGGTCTGGCAGGTGTTTTCCGTCTGTTCGGGGTGTGGTTCCAGCATCTCATGCACATGGTTCTGGCACGTCTGAGATGTGGTTCCGGCCGGCCCGACAGGTGTTTCCACAGTGTCCGCCAAGTGGTACTGGCGTAGTTGGCAGGTGATTTTGGCATGACCGGCAGGTGGTTCCAGCAAGCCCGGCAGGCGATTCCGAAGTGTTCCCCAACTGGTTGTGGCGTAGCCGGCAGGTGATTTTTGCGTGTCCGGCAGGTGTTTCTGGCGAGTCGAGCAGGTGGTTCCGGCGTGCTCGGCAGGTGCTTCCGGGGTCATTGGCACGTGGTTCTGGCATATCTGAGAGGTGGTTCCGGCATGCCCGGCAGGTGATTCCGGAGTGTTCGCCAAGTGTTTCCGGCGTAGCCGGCAGGTGATTTTGCATGTC